>NW_028322105.1:717500-722500 GCF_057628025.1 Oncorhynchus mykiss
ATTATCATACAGTAGGTGAGGTATTATCATACAGTAGGTGGGGTATTATCATACAGTAGGTGAGGTATTATCATACATTAGGTGGGGTATTATCATACAGTAGGTGGGGTATTATCATACAGTAGGTGGGGTATTATCATACAGTAGGTAAGGTATTATCATACAGTAGGTAAGGTAATATCATACAGTAGGTGGGGTATTATCATACAGTAGGTGGGGTATTATCATACAGTAGGTGGGGTATTATCATACAGTAGGTGGGGTATTATCATACAGTAGGTGAGGTATTATCATACAGTAGGTGGGGTATTATCATACAGTAGGTAGGGTATTATCATACAGTAGGTGGGGTATTATCATACAGTAGGTGGGGTATTATCATACAGTAGGTGGGGTATTTCAATCTCAATCAAAGACACTTCCTCCAGCTGGAAATGTCTTGTGGATAAATGGAAACACACCATCCATCAGCAGCCAAAGAAAACATACATTAGCAATAATAGATATGTACTGTATGTCCTTACCTGGTAGGAGAGAGACAACAGCATCAAGGACATCAACAGCACATGGAGAGAAAGAGAGAAATAAAGAGAGAGAGAGAGAGAGAGAGAGAGAGAGAGAGAGAGAGAGAGAGACAGAGAGAGAGAGAGAGAGAGAGAGAGAGAGACAGAGAGAGAGAGACAGAGAGAGAGAGAGAGAGAGAGAGAGGGTAGGGAGAGAGAGAGAGAGAGAGACAGAGAGAGAGCGCGAGAGAGAGAGAAGGTAGGGAGAGAGAGACAGAGAGAGAGAGAGAGAGAAGGTAGGGAGAGAGAGACAGAGAGAGAGAGAGAGAGACAGAGAGAGACAGAGAGAGAGAGAGAGAGAGAGAGAGCGGGAGAGAGAGTGAGAGAGAGGGAGAGAAGGTGAGTGAGAATATCTTGTTAAGGTTTGCAACATGACACAATCAACATATTGCCAGGAAACAGAGGGTGTCTGTATAACTGACAGGTCGACTCTCCAGGCCTATAGACTAGCCAGTGTTTCCCCTATATTAATTTTAGCTGCGGTGGCCCACTGCTGGTAAATTCTTATCACGGCTGCAAAAATAAATAAAAACATTTGCGCCACTGCTGAAAGAATTCCTAGGGGAAACACTGCTAATTGTCCATCATTACCGTATTTAAAACTAACATCTGACAGAAATCCTCTCTGGAACAGACAGTATGTCATTGTTTAAAGAGGGTCATGGTTTATTTGGCTATTTCATTTAGAAGTTTAGTACCCCTTTAGGTATTAAAACAAATATTAAACAATTATTTTATAACAAAATATATATAAAATATACAATTTTCGCTTTACTACTATAGTCCATAGAAACGCATTGAATAACACAGTCATAAATAGCAACAAACTTCATTTCACTAGGCAAGTCAGTTAAGAACTGAACAGCTCTTACCCCCAAGTCATCAGACTGCTGAACAGCTTCTACCCCCAAGCCAACCGACTGCTGAACAGCTTCTATCCCCAAGCCATCAGACTGCTGAACAGCCTCTACCCCCAAGACATCAGACTGCTGAACAGCTTCTACCCCCAAGACATCAGACTGCTGAACAGCTTCTACCCCCAAGACATCAGACTGCTGAACAGCTTCTACCCCCAAGACATCAGACTGCTGAACAGCCTCTACCCCCAAGCCATCAGACTGCTGAACAGCCTCTACCCCCAAGCCATCAGACTGCTGAACAGCTTCTACCCCCAAGACATCAGACTGCTGAACAGCTTCTACCCCCAAGACATCAGACTGCTGAACAGCCTCTACCCCCAAGCCATCAGACTGCTGAACAGCTTCTACCCCCAAGCCATCAGACTGCTGAACAGCCTCTACCCCCAAGACATCAGACTGCTGAACAGCCTCTACCCCCAAGCCATCAGACTGCTGAACAGCTTCTACCCCCAAGCCACCAGACTGCTGAACAGCCTCTACCCCCAAGACATCAGACTGCTGAACAGCCTCTACCCCCAAGCCATCAGACTGCTGAACAGCTTCTACCCCCAAGCCATCAGACTGCTGAACAGCCTCTATCCCCAAGCCATCAGACTGCTAAACAGCCTCTACCCCCAAGACATCAGACTGCTGAACAGCTTCTACCCCCAAGCCATCAGACTGCTGAACAGCTTCTACCCCCAAGCCATCAGACTGCTGAACAGCTTCTATCCCCAAGCCATCAGACTGCTGAACAGCCTCTACCCCCAAGACATCAGACTGCTGAACAGCTTCTACCCCCAAGCCATCAGACTGCTGAACAGCTTCTACCCCCAAGCCACCAGACTGCTGAACAGCTTCTACCCCCAAGCCACCAGACTGCTGAACAGCTTCTACCCCCAAGCCATCAGACTGCTGAACAGCTTCTACCCCCAAGCCATCAGACTGCTGAACAGCCTCTACCCCCAAGCCACCAGACTGCTGAACAGCTTCTACCCCCAAGCCATCAGACTGCTGAACAGCCTCTACCCCCAAGCCATCAGACTGCTGAACAGCTTCTACCCCCAAGCCATCAGACTGCTGAACAGCTTCTACCCCCCAAGCCATCAGACTGCTGAACAGCCTCTACCCCCAAGCCATCAGACTGCTGAACAGCTTCTACCCCCAAGCCATCAGACTGCTGAACAGCTTCTACCCCCCAAGCCATCAGACTGCTGAACAGCTTCTACCCCCAAGCCATCAGACTGCTGAACAGCTTCTACCCCCAAGCCATCAGACTGCTGAACAGCCTCTACCCCCAAGCCATCAGACTGCTGAACAGCCTCTACCCCCAAGCCATCAGACTGCTGAACAGCCTCTACCCCCAAGCCATCAGACTGCTGAACAGCCTCTACCCCCAAGCCATCAGACTGCTGAACAGCCTCTACCCCCAAGCCATCAGACTGCTGAACAGCTTCTACCCCAAGCCATCAGACTGCTGAACAGCCTTTACCCCCAAGCCATCAGACTGCTGAACAGCTTCTACCCCCAAGCCATCAGACTGCTGAACAGCCTCTATCCCCAAGCCATCAGACTGCTGAACAGCCTCTACCCCCAAGACATCAGACTGCTGAACAGCTTCTACCCCCAAGCCATCAGACTGCTGAACAGCTTCTACCCCCAAGCCATCAGACTGCTGAACAGCTTCTATCCCCAAGCCATCAGACTGCTGAACAGCCTCTACCCCCAAGACATCAGACTGCTGAACAGCTTCTACCCCCAAGACATCAGACTGCTGAACAGCTTCTACCCCCAAGCCATCAGACTGCTGAACAGCTTCTACCCCCAAGCCATCAGACTGCTGAACAGCTTCTATCCCCAAGCCATCAGACTGCTGAACAGCCTCTACCCCCAAGCCATCAGACTGCTGAACAGCTTCTACCCCCAAGCCATCAGACTGCTGAACAGCTTCTATCCCCAAGCCATCAGACTGCTGAACAGCCTCTACCCCCAAGCCATCAGACTGCTGAACAGCTTCTACCCCCAAGCCATCAGACTGCTGAACAGCTTCTACCCCCAAGCCATCAGACTGCTGAACAGCTTCTATCCCCAAGCCATCAGACTGCTGAACAGCCTCGACCCCCAAGCCATCAGACTGCTGAACAGCTTCTACCCCCAAGCCATCAGACTGCTGAACAGCTTCTATCCCCAAGCCATCAGACTGCTGAACAGCCTCTACCCCCAAGCCATCAGACTGCTGAACAGCTTCTACCCCCAAGCCATCAGACTGCTGAACAGCTTCTACCCCCAAGCCATCAGACTGCTGAACAGCTTCTATCCCCAAGCCATCAGACTGCTGAACAGCCTCTACCCCCAAGCCATCAGACTGCTGAACAGCTTCTACCCCCAAGCCACCAGACTGCTGAACAGCTTCTACCCCCAAGCCACCAGACTGCTGAACAGCTTCTACCCCCAAGCCATCAGACTGCTGAACAGCCTCTACCCTCAAGCCATCAGACTGCTGAACAGCTTCTACCCCGAAGCCACCAGACTGCTGAACAGCTTCTACCCCCAAGCCACCAGACTGCTGAACAGCTTCTACCCCCAAGCCATCAGACTGCTGAACAGCTTCTACCCCCAAGCCATCAGACTGCTGAACAGCTTCTATCCCCAAGCCATCAGACTGCTGAACAACCTCTACCCCCAAGCCATCAGACTGCTGAACAGCTTCTACCCCCAAGCCACCAGACTGCTGAACAGCTTCTACCCCCAAGCCACCAGACTGCTGAACAGCTTCTACCCCCAAGCCATCAGACTGCTGAACAGCCTCTACCCCCAAGACATCAGACTGCTGAACAGCTTCTACCCCCAAGCCATCAGACTGCTGAACAGCTTCTACCCCCAAGCCACCAGACTGCTGAACAGCCTCTACCCCCAAGCCATCAGACTGCTGAACAGCTTCTACCCCCAAGCCATCAGACTGCTGAACAGCTTCTACCCCCAAGCCATCAGATTGCTGAACAGCCTCTACCCCCAAGCAATAAGACTGCTGAACAGCTTCTAAGTACGCATTCCACTGCTAGTCCATATCTGTTGTTTATAACCCATGTGACGAATACAATTTGATTTGATTTGTTTGATGTATGGGGACCGAGCCTGTTCTATCTCTCTCTGGAGGCATGATAACAGAATTAAAGCAGATCTGAGCCTCCTGTGATAAGGTCAACTCCTACACCGTCTCCTGTGATAAGGTAAACTACTGCACCGTCTCATGTGATAAGGTAAACTCCAGCACCGTCTCCTGTGATAAGGTAAACTCCTGCACTGTGTCCTGTGATAAGGTAAACTCCTGCACCGTCTCCTGTGATAAGGTAAACTCCTGCACCGTCTCCTCTGATAAGGTAAAATCCTGCACCGTCTCCTGTGATAAGGTAAACTCCTGCACCGTCTCATGTGATAAGGTAAACTCCTGCACCGTCTCCTGTGATAAGGTAAACTACTGCACCGTCTCCTGTGATAAGGTAAACTCCTGCACCGTGTCCTGTGATAAGGTAAACTC
>NW_028322105.1:725000-740000 GCF_057628025.1 Oncorhynchus mykiss
GGGATTCTATAGAACTAACCAGTTCTGCCCTGCAGGGGGTCAACAGCATCACCTCTAACATGTTCTACACACTGACGTAAGCAGCTCTACCCTCTAACATGTTCTACACACTGCCTCAGCCGACCATCATACTGGTCCCCTGCCTCAGCCGACCATCATACTGGTCCCCTGCCTCAGCCTAACATCATACTGGTCCCCTGCCTCAGCCTACCATCATACTGGTCCCCTGCCTCAGCCTAACATCATACTGGTCCCCTGCCTCAGCCTAACATCATACTGGTCCCCTGCCTCAGCCTACCATCATACTGGTCCCCTGCCTCAGCCTACCATCATACTGGTCCCCTGCCTCAGCAGACCATCATACTGGTCCCCTGCCTCAGCCTACCATCATACTGGTCCCCTGCCTCAGCCTACCATCATACTGGTCCCCTGCCTCAGCCTACCATCATACTGGTCCCCTGCCTCAGCCTACCATCATACTGGTCCCCTGCCTCAGCCTACCATCATACTGGTCCCCTGCCTCAGCCTACCATCATACGGGTCCCCTGGTCCCCTGCCTCGGCCTACCATCATACTGGTTCCCTGCCTCAGCCTACCATCATACTGGTCCCCTGCCTCAGCCTACCATCATACTGGTCCCCTGCCTCAGCCTACCATCATACTGGTCCCCTGCCTCAGCCTACCATCATACTGGTCCTCAGCCTACCATCATACTGGTCCCCTGCCTCAGCCTACCATCATACTGGTCCCCTGCCTCAGCCTACCATCATACTGGTCCCCTGCCTCAGCCTACCATCATACTGGTCCCCTGCCTCTGCCTACCATCATACTGGTCCTCAGCCTACCATCATACTGGTCCCCTGCCTCTGCCTACCATCATACTGGTCCTCAGCCTACCATCATACTGGTCCCCTGCCTCTGCCTACCATCATTGATTCTGCTTCTTAATTCGTTCTGTAACCACCACCACCAC
Source organism: Oncorhynchus mykiss (assembly GCF_057628025.1). NCBI lineage: Eukaryota > Metazoa > Chordata > Actinopteri > Salmoniformes > Salmonidae > Oncorhynchus > Oncorhynchus mykiss. Next base: position 725,974 of record NW_028322105.1, read on the forward strand.
ACTGCCTGCGAACCAAATGTCACCCTCTTCCCTTTGTAGTGCACTACGTTCGATTAAGGCTCTGGTCAAAAGTAGTGCACTAAATAGGGAATAAGGTGGTATTTGGTCGTGTGACGCAGACTCATCTCTCCTTCAACACGGTGATTAGTCCTGCCAGCCAGCTAGTCGTGCAGAGAGAGAGAGAGATCAGGAAAACATTGTGACAGTCACCTCCCGATGGAAAGCCAAGACATAAGCTGTGAGTGGGGTAATGTTTCAGCGCAGTGTAATAACAGTTCAAAGCTGTCAACGAACTCGGAGTCACACAGAGCCTGTGTCCTAAATAGGGGGCCTATTCCCTATAGCGCACAGGGCTGTGTTGAGACGCACACCCAGAAACAAGTAGTAGGCAGTGAGAGGAGCAGTCAGGGATTCGTCAATACCACCCATTAAAACTCCCCTTTAAATGCACTCAGTATATTTTTTGTGTGAAAAGTGGTTGAGAACTAGTTGAATGGTTCAGGTGATGTTGTATTGTGACACTGTGATATTGCAGTAGTGTGTCTCAGTGAGTTGTGGATTCAGCTAAAGTGTCTGGCAGAGAACAACGACCGTGTCACAGGTCAAAGGTCGCAGTTAGAACAGCTACAGCAGGAGTGGAGACACATGAACACAGTGGTGTTTCACAAACCAAACGGGACCACTTTCCACTGTTACGTTTAGACCTGGGGGTTCTCTACTGTCTTCCTGTCACTACCCCAGTCAGCTGTGGGTTCTCTACTGTCTTCCTGTCACTACCCCAGTCAGCTGGGGTTCTCTACTGTCTTCCTGTCACTACCCCAGTCAGCTGTGGGTTCTCTACTGTCTTCGTGTCACTACCCCAGTCAGCTGGGGTTCTCTACTGTCTTCCTGTCACTACCCCAGTCAGCTGGGGTTCTCTACTGTCTTCCTGTCACTACCCCAGTCAGCTGGGGTTCTCCACTGTCTTCCTGTCACTACCCAGTCAGCTGGGGTTCTCTACTGTCTTCCTGTCACTACCCCAGCTGACTGGGGTTCTCTACTGTCTTCCTGTCACTACCCCAGTCAGCTGGGGGTTCTCTACTGTCTTCCTGTCACTACCCCAGTCAGCTGGGGTTCTCTACTGTCTTCCTGTCACTACCCAAGTCAGCTGTAGTCTCTACTGTCTTCCTGTCACTACCCCAGTCAGCTGGGGTTCTCTACTGTCTTCCTGTCACTACCCAAGTCAGCTGGGGTTCTCTACTGTCTTCCTGTCACTACCCCAGTCAGCTGGGGTTCTCTACTGTCTTCCTGTCACTACCCAAGTCAGCTGGGGTTCTCTACTCTCTTCCTGTCACTACCCCAGTCAGCTGGGGGTTCTCTACTGTCTTCCTGTCACTACCCCAGTCAGCTGGGGTTCTCTACTGTCTTCCTGTCACTACCCCAGTCAGCTGGGGTTCTCTACTGTCTTCCTGTCACTACCCCAGTCAGCTGAGGTTCTCTACTGTCTTCCTGTCACTACCCCAGTCAGCTGGGGTTCTCTACTGTCTTCCTGTCACTACCCCAGTCAGCTGGGGTTCTCTACCGTCTTCCTGTCACTACCCTAGTCAGCTGGGGTTCTCTACTGTCTTCCTGTCACTACCCCAGTCAGCTGGGGTTCTCTACTGTCTTCCTGTCACTACCCCAGTCAGCTGGGGGTTCTCTACTGTCTTCCTGTCACTACCCCAGTCAGCTGGGGTTCTCTACTGTCTTCCTGTCACTACCCCAGTCAGCTGGGGTTCTCTACTGTCTTCCTGTCACTACCCCAGTCAGCTGGGGTTCTCTACTGTCTTCCTGTCACTACCCCAGCTGACTGGGGTTCTCTACTGTCTTCCTGTCACTACCCCAGTCAGCTGGGGGTTCTCTACTGTCTTCCTGTCACTACCCCAGTCAGCTGGGGTTCTCTACAGTCTTCCTGTCACTACCCAAGTCAGCTGTAGTCTCTACTGTCTTCCTGTCACTACCCCAGTCAGCTGGGGTTCTCTACTGTCTTCCTGTCACTACCCAAGTCAGCTGGGGTTCTCTACTGTCTTCCTGTCACTACCCAAGTCAGCTGGGGTTCTCTACTGTCTTCCTGTCACTACCCCAGTCAGCTGGGGTTCTCTACTGTCTTCCTGTCACTACCCCAGTCAGCTGGGGTTCTCTACTCTCTTCCTGTCACTACCCCAGTCAGCTGGGGGTTCTCTACTGTCTTCCTGTCACTACCCCAGTCAGCTGAGGTTCTCTACTGTCTTCCTGTCACTACCCCAGTCAGCTGGGGTTCTCTACTGTCTTCCTGTCACTACCCCAGTCAGCTGGGGTTCTCTACTCTCTTCCTGTCACTACCCCAGTCAGCTGGGGGTTCTCTACTGTCTTCCTGTCACTACCCCAGTCAGCTGAGGTTCTCTACTGTCTTCCTGTCACTACCCCAGTCAGCTGGGGTTCTCTACTCTCTTCCTGTCACTACCCCAGTCAGCTGGGGGTTCTCTACTGTCTTCCTGTCACTACCCCAGTCAGCTGTAGTCTCTACTGTCTTCCTGTCACTACCCCAGTCAGCTGGGGTTCTCTACTGTCTTCCTGTCACTACCCAAGTCAGCTGGGGTTCTCTACTGTCTTCCTGTCACTACCCCAGTCAGCTGGGATTCTCTACTGTCTTCCTGTCACTACCCAAGTCAGCTGGGGTTCTCTACTCTCTTCCTGTCACTACCCCAGTCAGCTGGGGGTTCTCTACTGTCTTCCTGTCACTACCCCAGTCAGCTGGGGTTCTCTACTGTCTTCCTGTCACTACCCCAGTCAGCTGGGGTTCTCTACTGTCTTCCTGTCACTACCCCAGTCAGCTGAGGTTCTCTACTGTCTTCCTGTCACTACCCCAGTCAGCTGGGGTTCTCTACCGTCTTCCTGTCACTACCCCAGTCAGCTGGGGTTCTCTACTGTCTTCCTGTCACTACCCCAGTCAGCTGGGGTTCTCTACTGTCTTCCTGTCACTACCCCAGTCAGCTGGGGGTTCTCTACTGTCTTCCTGTCACTACCCCAGTCAGCTGGGGTTCTCTACTGTCTTCCTGTCACTACCCCAGTCAGCTGGGGTTCTCTACTGTCTTCCTGTCACTACCCCAGTCAGCTGGGGTTCTCTACTGTCTTCCTGTCACTACCCCAGCTGACTGGGGTTCTCTACTGTCTTCCTGTCACTACCCCAGTCAGCTGGGGGTTCTCTACTGTATTCCTGTCACTACCCCAGTCAGCTGGGGTTCTCTACTGTCTTCCTGTCACTACCCAAGTCAGCTGTAGTCTCTACTGTCTTCCTGTCACTACCCCAGTCAGCTGGGGTTCTCTACTGTCTTCCTGTCACTACCCAAGTCAGCTGGGGTTCTCTACTGTCTTCCTGTCACTACCCCAGTCAGCTGGGGTTCTCTACTGTCTTCCTGTCACTACCCAAGTCAGCTGGGGTTCTCTACTGTCTTCCTGTCACTACCCAAGTCAGCTGGGGTTCTCTACTGTCTTCCTGTCACTACCCCAGTCAGCTGGGGTTCTCTACTGTCTTCCTGTCACTACCCCAGTCAGCTGGGGTTCTCTACTCTCTTCCTGTCACTACCCCAGTCAGCTGGGGGTTCTCTACTGTCTTCCTGTCACTACCCCAGTCAGCTGAGGTTCTCTACTGTCTTCCTGTCACTACCCCAGTCAGCTGGGGTTCTCTACTGTCTTCCTGTCACTACCCCAGTCAGCTGGGGTTCTCTACTCTCTTCCTGTCACTACCCCAGTCAGCTGGGGGTTCTCTACTGTCTTCCTGTCACTACCCCAGTCAGCTGAGGTTCTCTACTGTCTTCCTGTCACTACCCCAGTCAGCTGGGGTTCTCTACTCTCTTCCTGTCACTACCCCAGTCAGCTGGGGGTTCTCTACTGTCTTCCTGTCACTACCCTAGTCAGCTGGGGTTCTCTACTCTCTTCCTGTCACTACCCCAGTCAGCTGGGGGTTCACTACTGTCTTCCTGTCACTACCCCAGTCAGCTGGGGTTCTCTACTGTCTTCCTGTCACTACCCCAGTCAGCTGGGGGTTCTCTACTGTCTTCCTGTCACTACCCCAGTCAGCTGAGGTTCTCTACTGTCTTCCTGTCACTACCCCAGTCAGCTGAGGTTCTCTACTGTCTTCCTGTCACTACCCCAGTCAGCTGGGGTTCTCTATTGTCTTCCTCTCACTACCCCAGTCAACTGGGGTTCCCTACTGTCTTCCTGTCACTACCCCAGTCAGACCGAGGGTCCCCGTTCCCAACTCCTCCACTGTCGTCCTCTCCCTCCTCCTACACTCTCCAGTATCAGGTGGAGGAGCAGCAGAACGGTAGCGCCATCACTCCCGATAATTTTCCCCTGGAATGAGCACGGCTCTCTGTGCTATCACAACAGTGTTGTGGTAACAGCTCTCTGTCCTATCACAACAGTGTTGTGGTAACAGCTCTCTGTGCTATCACAACAGTGTTGTGGTAACAGCTCTCTGTCCTATCACAACAGTGTTGTGGTAACAGCTCTCTGTCCTATAACAACAGTGTTGTGGTAACACCTCTCTGTCCTGCTTCATTTTCCACACACACAGGAGCAGGTTTGATAGGGTACAGAACACACACACACAGGTTAGAGAGATGCCCAGAAGCCTTAAGCACGTCTTTCAGAGGGGAACTCGGGTCTTATCTCCCCCCGTCCCAAAGAGCCAGAGCCAGGCTGGCTGCAGTCATTACTCTGAGTCCTGAACAGTCAGCGGGGGCTGGGGGAAGGAGGGGAGGGGAGGGTGGGGTGGAAAGGAGGTTAAGAAACTTCATGGATTGTTTCCCAAATGATAAATATAGAAGTGTGGTTCAAATGGCACCCTGTGTCCCATAAGGCTCTAGTCAGAAGTAGTGCACTATGTAGGGAATAGGGTTCTGTTTGGTACGTAGCCGTGAGACTTGGGCAGAATGAATTTAAGGCTTTTTACAAACAAAAGGCTCATTCAGCCTTGACTAGGTCTGCATCCCAAAGGGTACCGTGTTCCCTAAATAGCGCACTACTTTTTACCAGGGCCCATAGGTAAGTAGTGCACTAAATAGGGAATAAGGACACAGCCTGGGTCTGCCAGGCAGCTAACTGAAGTGTTTCAGAGCCGACACTGCAGTTATCTCCCTCTCTCTCTTCAGTCATCTCCCTCTCTCTCTCCAGTCATCTCTCTCTCCAGTCATCTCCCTCTCTCTCTCTCCAGTCATCTCCCTCTCTCTCTCCAGTTATCTCCCTCTCTCTCTCCAGTCATCTCCCTCTCTCTCTCCAGTTATCTCCCTCTCTCTCTCCAGTCATCTCACTCTCTCTCTCCAGTTATCTCCCTCTCTCTCTCCAGTCATCTCCCTCTCTCTCTCCAGTTATCTCCCTCTCTCTCTCCAGTCATCTCCCTCTCTCTCTCCAGTTATCTCCCTCTCTCTCTCCAGTCATCTCCCTCTCTCTCTCCAGTTATCTCCCTCTCTCTCTCCAGTCATCTCCCTCTCTCTCTCCAGTTATCTCCCTCTCTCTCTCCAGTTATCTCCCTCTCTCTCTCCAGTCATCTCCCTCTCTCTCTCCAGTCATCTCCCTCTCTCTCTCCAGTTATCTCCCTCTCTCTCTCCTTGCCCTCTGTTTATTTCCTGCACCAGCTTTCCTCCTTGGGTCTGGAGAGTCATGTTGTCTGTTACCTGTCCCAGAGTGTATAATATTGCCTGTTACCTGTCCCAGAGTGTCTAATATTGTCTGTTACCTGTCCCAGAGTGTCTAATATTGTCTGGTACCTGTCCCAGAGTGTCTAATATTGCCTGTTACCTGTCCTAGAGTGTCTAATATTGTCTGTTACCTGTCCCAGAGTGTCTAATATTGCCTGTTACCTGTCCCAGAGTGTCTAATATTGTCTGGTACCTGTCCCAGAGTGTCTAATATTGCCTGTTACCTGTCCCAGAGTGTCTAATATTGTCTGGTACCTGTCCCAGAGTGTCTAATATTGCCTGTCACCTGTCCCAGAGTGTCTAACATTGCCTGTCACCTGTCCCAGAGTGTCTAATATTGCCTGTCACCTGTCCCAGAGTGTCTAATATTGTCTGTTACCTGTCCCAGAGTGTCTAATATTGTCTGTTACCTGTCCCAGAGTGTCCAAAGTTTGTCTGTTACCTGTCCTAGAGTGTCTAATATTGCATGTTACCTTCCCCAGAGTGTCTAATATTGCCTGGGACCTGTCCCAGAGTGTCTAATATTGTCTGTTACCTGTCCCAGAGTGTCCAAAGTTTGTCTGTTACCTGTCCTAGAGTGTCTAATATTGCCTGTTACCTTCCCCAGAGTGTCTAATATTGCCTGGCACCTGTCCCAGAGTCTCTAATATTGTCTGTTACCTGTCCCAGAGTGTCTAATATTGTCTGTTACCTGTCCCAGAGTGTCCAAAGTTCATCTGTTACCTGTCCTAGAGTGTCTAATATTGCCTGTTACCTGTCCTAGAGTGTCTAATATTGCCTGTTACCTTCCCCAGAGTGTCTAATATTGCCTGGCACCTGTCCCAGAGTCTCTAATATTGTCTGTTACCTTCCCCAGAGTGTCTAATATTGCCTGTTACCTGCCCCAGAGTGTCTAATATTGCCTGTTACCTGTCCCTGAGTGTCTAATATTGCCTGTTACCTGTCCCAGAGTGTCTAATATTGTCTGTTACCTGCCCCAGAGTGTCTAATATTGCCTGTTACCTGTCCCAGAGTAAATCATATTGTCTGAGGAGGCAAGGAGAGGAGCAGAGAAGAGCAGAGAGGAGCAGAGAGGAGGCGAGGAGAGGAGCATAGAGGAGCAGAGAGAAGCAGAGAGGAGAGGAGCAGAGAAGAGCAGAGAGGAGCAGAGAGGAGGCGAGGAGAGGAGCAGAGAGGAGCAGAGAGGAGGTGAGGAGAGGAGCAGAGAGGAGGTGAGGAGAGGAGCAGAGAGGAAGTGAAGAGAGGAGCAGAGAGGAAGTGAGGAGAGGAGCAGAGAGGAAGTGAGGAGAGGAGAGGAGAGGAGAGGAGAGGAGAGGAGGTGAGGAAAGGAGCAGAGAGGAGGTGAGGAGAGGAGCAGAGAGGAGGTGAGGAGAGTAGCAGAGAGGAAGTGAGTAGAGGAGCAGAGAGGAGGTGAGGAGAGGAGCAGAGAAGAGGAGAGGAGCTGAGAGGAGGAGAGGAGAGGAGCAGAGAGGAGAGGAGAGGAGAGGAGAGGAGAGGAGAGGAGCAGAGAGGAGGCGAGCAGAGGAAAGGAGAGGAGAGGAGAGGAGAGGAGAGGAGAGGAGAGGAGAGGAGAGGAGAGGAGGTGAGGAAAGGAGCAGAGAGGAGGTGAGGAGAGGAGCAGAGAGGAGGTGAGGAGAGTAGCAGAGAGGAAGTGAGTAGAGGAGCAGAGAGGAGGTGAGGAGAGGAGCAGAGAGGAGGAGAGGAGAGGAGCTGAGAGGAGGAGAGGAGAGGAGCAGAGAGGAGGAGAGGAGATGAGAGGAGAGGAGAGGAGAGGAGCAGAGAGGAGACGAGGAGAGGAGGTGAGGAGAGGAGCAGAGAGGAGACGAGGAGAGGCGAGGCTGCAGTTTCACACAGAGGCTCTGTTGCCATCAGTAAACACAGCTAGGTGTTCATTAGATTACAGACACAACACATAAACACTGTGTTTACCGTAGCAGGCTGATGGTACTGCACCAACACAGAAAAGCATCCAATTTGGCCCGTTGATAAGTTCAAGGGCAAACTATAAACATGGCCGCAGTGTCTCGGTATGTTTGTGACAAAATATGACAGTTTAATGGTGTCAATTTGAGCAAAGTGGATGTTGACGTCAAACAACAAATGATCAGTCTTGGATGTCAGCCAATGTTTTTATTCAGATATAATCTGATAATGACTACTAATATCAAACAAACTATCTCTGACTGGGATTCCTGTAAAACAGGTGGCTTCTGACATGACATAGCTGTTGATCCAACCTCACGTAAAAGGCCACTAGTTTCATAACCTTGAGTTTGTTGACTCCCTGTCCTGTCTGACAAGGCTGGGCTTCAGATTCACTCCCTCTCCTGTCTGAAGAGGCCAGGCTTCAGCCTCACTCCCTGTCCTGTCTGACGAGGCCGGGCTCCAGTCTCACTCCCTCTCCTGTCTGACGAGGCTGGGCTCCAGTCTCACACCCTGTCCTGTCTGAAGAGCCTGGGCTCCAGTTTCACTCCCTCTCCTGTCTGACAAGGCTGGGCTTCAGCCTCACTCCCTCTCCTGTCTGACAAGGCTGGGCTTCAGCCTCACTCCCTCTCCTGTCTGACAAGGCTGGGCTTCAGCCTCACTCCCTGTCCTGTCTGAAGAGGCTGGGCTTCAGCCTCACTCCCTCTCCTGTCTGAAGAGGCTGGGCTCCAGTCTCACACCCTGTCCTGTCTGAAGAGGCTGGGCTCCAGCCTCACTCCCTCTCCTGTCTGACGAGGCTGGGCTCCAGTCTCACTCCCTCTCCTGTCTGACGAGGCTGGGCTCCAGTCTCACACCCTGTCCTGTCTGAAGAGGCTGGGCTCCAGCCTCACTCCCTCTCCTGTCTGACAAGGCTGGGCTTCAGCCTCACTCCCTCTCCTGTCTGACAAGGCTGGGCTTCAGCCTCACTCCCTGTCCTGTCTGAAGAGGCTGGGCTTCAGCCTCACTCCCTCTCCTGTCTGAAGAGGCTGGGCTCCAGTCTCACACCCTGTCCTGTCTGAAGAGGCTGGGCTCCAGCCTCACTCCCTCTCCTGTCTGACAAGGCTGGGCTTCAGCCTCACTCCCTGTCCTGTCTGAAGAGGCTGGGCTTCAGCCTCACTCCCTCTCCTGTCTGAAGAGGCTGGGCTCCAGTCTCACACCCTGTCCTGTCTGAAGAGGCTGGGCTCCAGCCTCACTCCCTCTCCTGTCTGACGAGGCTGGGCTCCAGTCTCACTCCCTCTCCTGTCTGACGAGGCTGGGCTCCAGTCTCACTCCCTGTCCTGTCTGAAGAGGCTGGGCTCCAGTCTCACTCCCTCTCCTGTCTGACGAGGCTGGGCTCCAGCCTCACTCCCTCTCCTGTCTGACGAGGCTGGGATCCAGTCTCACTCCCTCTCCTGTCTGACGAGGCTGGGCTCCAGGCCACTCCCTCTCCTGTCTGACGAGGCTGGGCTCCAGCCTCACTCCCTCTCCTGTCTGAAGAGGCTGGGTTCCAGCCTCACTCCCTCTCCTGTCTGAAGAGGCTGGGCTCCAGCCTCACTCCCTGTCCTGTCTGATGAGGCTGGGCTCCAGCCTCACTCCCTCTCCTGTCTGACGAGGCTGGGCTCCAGTCTCACTCCCTCTCCTGTCTGACGAGGCTGGGCTCCAGTCTCACACCCTGTCCTGTCTGAAGAGGCTGGGCTCCAGTCTCACTCACTGTCCTGTCTGACGAGGCTGGGCTCCAGTCTCACTCCCTCTCCTGTCTGATGAGGCTGGACTCCAGCCTCACTCCCTCTCCTGTCTGACGAGGCTGGGCTCCAGTCTCACACCCTGTCCTGTCTGAAGAGGCTGGGCTCCAGCCTCACTCCCTCTCCTGTCTGACGAGGCTGGGCTCCAGTCTCACTCCCTCTCCTGTCTGACGAGGCTGGGCTTCAGCCTCACTCCCTGTCCTGTCTGACGAGGCTGGGCTCCAGTCTCACTCACTGTCCTGTCTGACGAGGCCGGGCTCCAGGCTCACTCCCTGTCCTGTCTGAAGAGGCTGGGCTGCAGTCTCACTCCCTGTCCTGTCTGACAAGGCTGGGCTTCAGATTCACTCCCTCTCCTGTCTGATGAGACTTGGCTCCAGTCTCACTCCATGTCCTGTCTGAAGAGGCAGGGCTCCAGCCTCACTCCCTCTCCTGTCTGAAGAGGCTGGGCTCCAGCCTCACTCACAGTCCTGTCTGAAGAGGCCGGGCCAGCGGGGGCTGACGCCTGATGAGATGCAAGGACTCATCGGCTCCATTAACAGACAGGAGTGCTGGGATGAATCCCAAATGGCACCATATTCCCCATAGGGTTCTGGTCTAAAGTAGTGCACTATATTGGGAATAGGGTTCTGGTCTAAAGTAGTGCACTATATAGGGAATAGGACTCTGGTCTAAAGTAAAGCACTATATAGGGAATAGGGTGCCATTTGGGAGACAACCCTGGCTTTCAGCCCCTCCATCCTCTCCATCCCACTACCAGCCCAGAGAGAGACATTAGCCCAGGGGTAATGGCACTTATGAGGGCTCTGCCCACACCAACAGGCCCCCCTCTATACCATCTCTCCACCACGCATCAAAACCACTTCTCCTCCGCCAGCTCTCCGCTCTCCACCTCTCTCTGCTAACCACTACAACGACAGCGGGACAAGTGCAGGGCAACTGGAGGTGACAGGGAGGCAGAGGAGAAGCTCTTTAGGAGGGCCTAAGAGTTTGTATTGACTTCCAATAAACGAGGACCAATTAACCACATGCCTGGGAGGATTCTGATTGGTCCTCGTCTAGGATGTAGAATTTGACCTTTGGGGGGAAAAATGGGAAACGTGTCTCGTTTGATCCTTTTCTAACCTGTGATGACATCATGACCTCTCTCTTTTGTCTTGTGATGTGGCACACGATCCCGTGTCTGACACCGTGTGTCCCTCTGTGACTGTTTAAACAGAGTCAATAAACAGGGTGACAGAGGCTTTGGCGCAAATTAGTTTCAGATTGATGGCTGATGCAGCATTAACACTGACAGAAATGTATTGGGTAGTGTCTGGGTGGTGTCTGGGTAGTGTCTGGGTAGTGTCTGGGTAGTGTCTGGGTAGTGTCTGATCACGGTATTGGGTAGTGTCTGGGTAGTGTCTGGGTAGTGTCTGGGTAGTGTCTGATCACGGTATTGGGTAGTGTCTGGGTAGTGTCTGGGTAGTGTCTGATCACGGTATTGGGTAGTGTCTGGGTAGTGTCTGGGTGGTGTCTGGGTAGTGTCTGGGTGGTGTCTGGGTAGTGTCTGGGTAGTGTCTGGATAGTGTCTGGGTAGTGTCAGGGTAGTGTCTGGGTAGTGTCTGATCACGGTATTGGGTAGTTTCTGGGTAGTTTCTGGGTAGTGTCTGGGTAGTGCCTGGGTAGTTTCTGGGTAGTGTTTGGGTAGTGTCTGGGTGGTGTCTGGGTAGTGTCTGGGTAGTGTCTGGGTAGTGTCTGATCACAGTATTGGGTAGTGTCTGATCACGGTATTGGGTAGTGTCTGGGTAGTGTCTGGGTAGTGTCTGGGTGGTGTATGGGTAGTGTCTGAGTAGTGTCTGATCACTGTATTGGGTAGTGTCTGGGTAGTGTGTGATCACTGTATTGGGTAGTGTCTGGGTAGTGTCTGATCACGGAATTGGGTAGTGTCTGGGTAGTGTTTGATCACTGTATTGGGTAGTGTCTCGGTAGTGTGTGATCACTGTATTGGGTAGTGTCTGGGTAGTTTCTGATCACTGTATTGGGTAGTGTCTGGGTAGTGTCTGAACACGGCATTGGGTAGTGTCTGATCACGGTATTGGGTAGTGTCTGGGTAGTGTCTGGGTATTGTCTGGATAGTGTCTGGGTAGTGTCTGGGTAGTGTATGGGTGGTGTCTGGGTAGTGTCTGATCACGGTATTGGGTAGTGTCTGGGTAGTGTCTGGGTAGTGTCTTGTTGGTGTCTGGGTAGTGTCTGGGTAGTGTCTAGGTAGTGTCTGGGTAGTGTCTGATCACGATATTGGGTAGTGTCTGGGTAGTGTCTGATCACAGTATTGGGTAGTGTCTGGGTAGTGTCTGGATAGTGTCTGGGTAGTGTCTGGGTAGTGTCTGGATAGTGTCTGGGTAGTGTCTGGGTAGTGTCTGGATAGTGTCTGGGTAGTGTCTGGGTAGTGTCTGGGTAGTGTCTGGGTGGTGTCTGGGTAGTGTCTGGGTAGTGTCTGAACACGGTATTGGGTAGTGTCTGATCACGGTATTGGGTGGTGTCTGGGTAGTGTCTGGATAGTGTCTGAACACGGTATTGGGTAGTGTCTGATCACGGTATTGGGTGGTGTCTGGGTAGTGTCTGGGTAGTGTCTGATCACGGTATTGGATAGTGTCTGGGTAGTGTCTGGGTAGTGTCTGGGTAGTGTTTGATCACGGTATTGGATAGTGTCTGGGTAGTGTCTGGGTAGTGTCTGAACACGGTATTGGGTAGTGTCTGGGTGGTGTCTGATCACGGTATTGGGTAGTGTCTGGGTAGTGCCTGGGTAGTGTCTGGGTGGTGTCTGGGTAGTGTATGGGTAGTGTCTGATCACGGTATTGGCACGGGGAGACAGCTATGGATGATAATAGCAAATTTGTGTGTGTGTGTGTGTGTGTGTGTGTGTGTGTGTGTGTGTGTGAGCGTGCGTGCGTGCGTGCGTGCGTGCGTGTGTGTGTGTGCGTGCGTGTGTGTGTGTGTGTGTGTGCTAACGAGGTTAGGGTAGGAAGATAGATCCTTCATCCTGTCTGATTGGTTTACTGACCCGGGGTAACGAGCCTCAGCTAAACACACCTCGGATGACACACAGAAATGTCAAGGCCTAATAAATACCTTTACATTGTTTTCTATGGAACACAGTATTTGTTGAATTCGGTGGAGAATGTCATTGTAGGAGCGTGGGACTTTGTGGGACTGTGTGGGACTGTGCGGGAGTGTGTGGGAATGTGTGGGAGTGTGTGGGAGTGTGTGGGAATGTGTGGGACTGCGTGGGACTGTGTGGGACTGTGTGGGACTGTGTGGGAGTGTGTGGGAATGTGTGGGAGTGTGTGGGAGTGTGTGGGAATGTGTGGGACTGCGTGGGACTGTGTGGGACTGTGTGGGAGTGTGTGGGAATGTGTGGGAGTGTGTGGGAGTGTGTGGGAATGTGTGGGACTGCGTGGGACTGTGTGGGACTGTGTGGGACTGTGTGGGACTGTGTGGGAATGCGTGGGACTGTGAGGGACTTTGAGGGACTGTGTGGGAGTGTGTTTGTGTGTGTGGGAATGTGTGGGAATGCGTAGGAGTGTGTGGGAATGTGTGGGACTGCGTGGGACTGTGTGGGAGTGTGTTTGTGTGTGGGACTGTGTGGGAATGTGTGGGGATGTGTGGGACTTTGTGGGACTGTGTGGGACTGTGTGGGAATGTGTGGGAGTGTGTGGGAGTGTGTGGGACTGTGCGGGAGTGTGCGGGAGTGTGCGGGAGTGTTTGGGACTGTGTGTGGGAGTGTGTGGGAGTGTGTGGGAGTGTGTGGGACTGTGTGGGACTGTGTGGGAGTGTTTGGGAGTGTGTGGGACTGTGTTGGAGTGTGTGGGACTATATGGGAGTGTGTTGGACTGTGTGGGAGTGTGTGGGACTGTGTGGGACTTTGTGGGAGTGTGTGGGACTTTGTGGGAGTGTGTGGGAGTGTGTGGGAGTGTGTGGGAGTGTGTGGGAGTGTGTGGGACTTTGTGGGAGTGTGTGGGAGTGTGTGGGAATGTGTGGGAGTGTGTGGGACTGTGTGGGACTTTGTGGGAGTGTGTGGGAGTGTGTGGGAATGTGTGGGAGTGTGTGGGACTGTGTGGGACTGTGTGGGAGTGTGTGGGAGTGTGTGGGAGTGTGTGGGAGTGTGTGGGAGTGTGTGGGAGTGTGTGTAGCGTCGTCTTCGCTGTCTCTTGATGAATTACATCTCTGGAGATTTGCTTTCAACAGACTCCTCGTCAACTCCCTGGAACGCAGAGAATACAAACAGGAACAACATGTCTACCCAGACACAGAACAACTCCCTGGAACGCAGAGAATACAAACAGGAACAACATGTCTACCCAGACACAGAACAACTCCCTGGAACGCAGAGAATACAAACAGGAACAACATGTCTATCCAGACACAGAACAACGTCCTGGAACGCAGAGAATACAAACAGGAACAACATGCCTATCCAGACACAGAACAACGTCCTGGAACGCAGAGAATACAAACAGGAACAACATGTCTATCCAGACACAGAACAACGTCCTGGAACGCAGAGAATACAAACAGGAACAACATGTCTATCCAGACACAGAACAACTCCCTGGAACGCAGAGAATACAAACAGGAACAACATGCCTATCCAGACACAGAACAACTC
>NW_028322105.1:745000-752500 GCF_057628025.1 Oncorhynchus mykiss
AATGTGACCCGTTCCAGGAAGCTAGGCATATGTCGCACGTCACTACTTTCCAGAAAGAGGCATTTGAAGGTGATATTTTTATTAAATTGCAGAAATGCATTCTGGGACATGTGAACTTTCTTCTGTCTTAATAACAAACTTGTTTGCCATCTGTAAATACGAATACAATTGTTAAATTACGAGCCTTATTTGATTTAGCCATGGAAAAAGGGAAGGAACCTTCCCGCTAGCTATGATTGGCTGAGATAATGGATGGGCTGGACAATGCCCGAGAGATGAGTTCTGATTGGTCTGCCATGTAGCACGTTTCTGTCTATAACAGGAGCTGCTCAGCATGTGTAGATAATCCTAAATACAGCGGCTTTTTTTTGAAAGACAAAGAAGAACTCCAAAAAGTGTTGCTACTGCTCTCCTCTTTCCCGGAGGACGACCGGGCGCCACGTTGACTCTCTGACTCTGAACATGAATCAGACGATGAGGAAGTCCTTGATTTAAGTATAAACATTTCCATTGAACCTTGACATTGTAGAGTCTTCTGATGACAGGGAAGAACCAGTGAAGAAGAGTATGATTGCAAAAGCGGAGGGAGTCGAAAAAGAGAACACAACAGAAGGCTGATGTATTAAACACTTGTCTCCCCGGATTACATCTTCAAACTAAGGGCAACCATGGCAACCGTGACAGAGAGGGAGAAGCGCCCATCCACCTATACGGGTAAGAGAGACTAGCTACATTTCCAGATATTACACGTTTCTAATTTAGTCAGAAAGTCAAGTTAAAGTGCACTGTTAGCTAGCTAGCGTTAGCTGGCTGGCTCGCTAGCTAATGTTACAGGTAGTAAAATGATTGTTATCTCTGAAAGCCATTTGCATTGCTAGTTTTAGCCTAATGTTAGCTCGCTAACTAACATTGAACCTAGTCAATTAGCTTTAAGCTACCTGCAGATTCATGCATGGGTTATGTATGGGTTATGGGTCTAAACAAAAGACTGCACTAAGCTAGTACATTTATTTTACTAGGCAAGTCAGTTAAGAACAAATTCTTATTTTCAATGACGGCCTAGGAACAGTGGGTTAAGTGCCTGTTCAGGGGCAGAATGACAGATTTGTACCTTGTCAGCTCGGGGGTTTGAACTTGCAACCTTCCGGTTACTAGTCCAACACTCTAACCACTAGGCTACCCTGCCGCCTCTACACTCTAACCACTAGGCTACCCTGCCGCCTCTACACTCTAACCACTAGGCTACCCTGCCGCCGCTACACTCTAACCACTAGGCTACCCTGCCGCCTCTACACTCTAACCACTAGGCTACCCTGCCGCCTCTACACTCTAACCACTAGGCTACCCTGCCGCCTCTACACTCTAACCACTAGGCTACCCTGCCACCTCTACATTCTAACCACTAGGCTACCCTGCCACCTCTACACTCTAACCACTAGGCTACCCTGCCGCCTCTACACTCTAACCACTAGGCTACCCTGCCGCCTCTACACTCTAACCACTAGGCTACCCTGCCGCCTCTACACTCTAACCACTAGGCTACCCTGCCACCCCTCCACTCTAACCACTAGGCTACCTGCCTCTAACCACTAGGCTACCTTGCTGCCCCTCCACTCTAACCACTAGGCTACCCTGACGCCCCTCCACTCTAACCACTAGGCTACCTGCCGTCCCTACACTCTAACCACTAGGCTACCCTGCCGCCCCTCCACTCTAACCACTAGGCTACCCTGCCGCCATTTCACTGTATCGTTTACACCTTCTGTATCCTGTGCATGTGACAAATAAACATAGATTTGATATGATATGGTGTTTACCAGAGACGGTAATGTGAAGAACAACATGACCTGCACCAACGTCAGATTAGGATAAAGGCCAAGGACGAGATAAAGTCTATTTTTACCACTACTTTATGCTACTACTTTCACCACTTTTAGTCTTAATCTTTGGTTGTTTACTAAACTACCTTACTCACTCTGTTTAGCACATAGCTTGCCACGTGAATCCTTAAAGAGATGGGCGGGGCTAAGGCTTAAGAGGGTGTGAACGATGCTGAATGGATGGGGCTAAAAGCTTAAGAGGGTGTGAATGATGCTGAATGGGTGGGGCTAAAGGCTTAAGAGGGTGTGAACGATGCTGAATGGGTGGGGCTAAAGGCTTAAGAGGGTGTGAACGATGCTGAATGGGTGGGGCTAAAGGCTTAAGAGGGTGTGAACGATGCTGAATGGGTGGGGCTAAAGGCTTAAGAGGGTGTGAACGATGCTGAATGGGTGGGGCTAAGGCTTAAGAGGGTGTGAACGATGCTGAATGGGGGTGGAGACAAAGATCTCTCCAGTAGGTGAACCAAAACATTCAGAGGTCATTTTCTCAAAAGTGGAGTTACAAGTTGGTCAACTTTCAAAGCAGAATTACTTTCCCATTGTTCCTCAACTGCAGTGTATAATATACAATTTTTATAGTTTTCATTCTCTACTTTTATCCAATGTAAAAAAAACAACAACACAATTTCACATTTTCCTACATAGAACTGAATCAAGATGGTGGGTCACAAATGTCATTCAGACAGAACACTGCATTGCAAAGATTAAGACTTTTTCACAGTATACTTTCTAGTGATGCCCTATTTCACTTGACACGTTTTCCCTCTGAGGAATCTGCTGGGATTGCATTGTAAACTCTAAAAGGTATAGGAGCTAGGTACAGACAGCACTGTGCCAGGTTGTGACTCAACTAATTGATGAAACTAACGGCAATATGTGCTGATGTATTACACCTGGAGCCAGTCAAACACCAACAGATGGTAGATAGAGCTGTTATATACAAACATAAGACTGCCAGGGTAGGGGAGGACTACCAGGGTAAGGGAGGACTACCAGGGTAGGGGAGGACTACCAGGGTAGGGGAAGGACTGCCAGGGTAGGGGAAGGACTGCCAGGGTAGGGGAAGGACTGCCAGGGTAGGGGAAGAACTGCCAGGGTAGGGGAAGGACTGCCAGCGTAGGGGAAGGACTGCCAGGGTGGGGGGGGACTGCCAGGGTAGGGGAGGACTGCCAGGGTAGGGGAAGAACTGCCAGGGTAGGGGAAGGACTGCCAGCGTAGGGGAAGGACTGCCAGGGTGGGGGGGGACTGCCAGGGTAGGGGAAGGACTGCCAGGGTTAGGGAGGACTGCCAGGGTAGGGGAAGGACTGCCAGGGTAGGGGAAGAACTGCCAGGGTAGGGGAAGAACTGCCAGGGTAGGGGAAGAACTGCCAGGGTAGGGGAAGGACTGCCAGGGTAGGGGAAGGACTGCCAGGGTAGGGGAGGACTGCCAGGGTAGGGGAGGACTGCCAGGGTTAGGGAGGACTGCCAGGGTAGGGGAAGGACTGCCAGGGTATGGGAAGGACTACCAGGGTAGGGGAGGACTACCAGGGTAGGGTAGGACTGAATACTGAGACGACCTCAATCATCTAAACTGGAACAACCATCTGAGTAACGGGAGCAGTAAATCCAACTACTAGCAGATTGGATAAGTTTAGAAACTACGTTATTTATCTTTGTGTAGTATAACATTTATCAACTAATCAATGTAAATGCAAAACACAGATATTACAGTAAAACAAACAACTCTGAAAATCTCCCTGCAATAGATGCATGCTGGGAAATATGATAGATGGTGTTGTGTAGAACCCTTCTAGTCTTCTAAAGAATCCTCAAACAACCGCTTTCTTCCAAAAATGGTTCTTAGGAGGTTGAAGGTTCTAGGTAGAACCCTTTGCCTGACAAATAAATATTGTCTTCCCGGTAGAACCCTATCCTCCTGTAAAAAAAAAACATTTTGGAACCTGGAGTCTATAGATGTGGTTGTAACTGTACCAGAGACATCTCTACACTGTTGTGAGTGATATGGAGACATCTCTACAGTGTTGTGAGTGATATGGTCTATACATGTGGTTGTAACTGTACCAGAGACATCTCTACAGTGTTGTGAGTGATATGAAGACATGTCTACAGTGTGGTGAGTGATATGGAGACATCTCTACAGTGTTGTGAGTGATATGGAGACATCTCTACAGTGTTGTGAGTGATATGGAGACATCTCTACAGTGTGGTGAGTGATATGGAGACATCTCTACAGTGTTGTGAGTGATATGGAGACATCTCTACGGTGTTGTGAGTGATATGGAGACATCTCTACAGTGTTGTGAGTGATATGGAGACATCTCTACAGTGTTGTGAGTGATATGGAGACATCTCTACAGTGTTGTGAGTGATATGGAGACATCTCTACGGTGTTGTGAGTGATATGGAGATATCTCTACAGTGTTGTGAGTGATATGGAGACATCTCTACAGTGTTGTGAGTGATATGGAGACATCTCTACAGGGTGGTGAGTGATATGGAGACATCTCTACAGTGTTGTGAGTCATATGGAGACATCTCTACAGTGTTGTGAGTGATATGGAGACATCTCTACAGTGTTGTGAGTGATATGGAGACATCTCTACAGTGTTGTGAGTGATATGGAGACATCTCTACAGTGTTGTGAGTGATATGGAGACATCTCTACAGTGTGGTGAGTGATATGGAGACATCTCTACAGTGTTGTGAGTGATATGGAGACATCTCTACAGTGTTGTGAGTGATATGGAGACATCTCTACAGTGTTGTGAGTGATATGGAGACATCTCTACAGTGTTGTGAGTGATATGGAGACATCTCTACAGTGTTGTGAGTGATATGGAGACATCTCTACAGTGTTGTGAGTGATATGGAGACATCTCTACAGTGTTGTGAGTGATATGGAGACATCTCTACAGTGTTGTGAGTGATATGGAGACATCTCTACAGTGTTGTGAGTGATATGGAGACATCTCTACAGTGTTGTGTGAATTCTCTCCAAACTCCACCAAACGAACCGCTCCTCTCCTGGTGAAACTAAACTCTATTGGATAGGCACCAACCTCCCTGCCTCGTACTGACAAAGTCCCTGAACGCACGTCAGGGAGTTTGTTTTAATGGATTCTGAACTTCAAAGGAACGACGTTGTGCGTTGGCAGAAATAACAACATTACATTCAGATTCACAGGTAACACTGGTCAGCACTTCCCCTTTTACAAATCACTGCGGCATGAGAGAGTTGGAATGAAACCAAACGCTGGGACATTAAAAAAAAAAGGTGGAGCAGCTTGAGGAAACCAAAGGATGTGTCCCAAAATGGCACCCTATTGGTCAAAAGTAGTGCACTATAAAGGGAATCGGGTTCCGTTTGGGACGTAGACTAATTCCACCCTTGGCAGAGACCGTCCACGTCAGTCGTTCTCTCCAGATCACATCTACATCTTCTCTTCTCCTCTCTTCTCTTCTTCACATGTCCTCTCCTCTCCTCTCATCCTACTCCTTCTCCCCTCCCCTCTTCTCCTCTCCCTTCCCATCCTCTCCTCCGCCTTATCCTCTCCCCTCTCCTCCTCTCCCTTCCCATCCTCTCCTCCTTATCGTCTCTTCTCGTCTCCTCTCCTCTCCCCTCCTCTCCCCCCCTCTCCTCTCCCCCCTCTCTTCTCATCCCCTCTCCTCTCCTCTATTCTATCCTCCTCTCCTCTCCCCCCTCTCCCCTCCTCTCCTCTCCCCCATCTCCTCTCCTCTCCTCTCCTTTCATCCCCTCTCCTCTTCTCTCATCTCCTCTCCTCTCCTATCATCCCCTCTCCTCTCCTCTCCTCTCATCCCCTCTCCTCTCCTCTCCTCTCCTCTCATCCCCTCTCCTCTCCTCTCCTCTCATCCCCTCTCCTCTCCTCTCCTCTCCTCTCATCCCCTCTCCTCTCCTCTCCTCTCCTCTCCTCTCATCCCCTCTCCTCTCCTCTCATCCCCTCTCCTCTCCTCTCCTCTCCTCTCATCCCCTCTCCTCTCCTCTCCTCTCCTCTCATCCCCTCTGCTCTCCTCTCCTCTCCTCTCATCCCCTCTCCTCTCCTCTCATCCCCTCTCCTCTCCTCTCCTCTCCTCTCCTCTCCTCTCCTCTCATCTCCTCTCTAACATGTTGAAAGCATCATTGATCACTTCACTCATGTCTTTCCAAGATGTGTCTCCTGTAATCAATTTGCTTATCGTGTTGCCAAGGCTCTAATTGCGTCTCTTTGTCAGGTAATCACACATAATTACCAGGCGAAGCGCTACTTCAACCACTCTCCTCAGCGCTGGTCCGTATCCCTATGCCTGTTGCATCAAGGGCTTATTTGTGGGAGAACAAATGGAGGCCATTCAAGAGGGACGTTCATGATGTGTATGACAGTACTCTTAACTGCAAGGTGGAGGACCCACCTGCATGGATCACTGTTCTATTCTATCAACACAATGAAGGAAGCAGGGATGGATGGATGGATCAGTGGGTGGGTGGGTGGGTGGATGGATGGATGGATCAGTGGGTGGATAGATGGGTGGGTGGATGGATGGATGGATGGATCAGTGGGTGGATGGATGGGTGGGTGGATGGATGGATGGATGGATCAGTGGGTGGATGGATGGGTGGGTGGGTGAATGGATGGATGGATCAGTGGGTGGGTGGGTGGGTGGATGGATGGATCAGTGGGTGGGTGGGTGGGTGGATGGATGGATGTATCAGTGGGTGGATGGATGGGTGGGTGGATGGATGGGTGGATGGATGGGTGGGTGGGTGGATGGATGGATGGATCAGTGGGTGGGTGGGTGGGTGGATGGATGGATCAGTGGGTGGGTGGGTGGGTGGATGGATGGATGTATCAGTGGGTGGATGGATGGGTGGGTGGATGGATGGATGGATGGATGGATCAGTGGGTGGGTGGGTGGGTGGATGGATGGATGGATGGATGGATCAGTGGGTGGATGGATGGGTGGGTGGATGGATGGATGGATGGATCAGTGGGTGGATGGATGGGTGGGTGGATGGATGGATGGATGGATCAGTGGGTGGATGGATGGGTGGGTGGATGGATGGATGGATCAGTGGGTGGATGGATGGGTGGGTGGGTGGATGGATGGATGGATCAGTGGGTGGGTGGGTGGGTGGATGGATGGATCAGTGGGTGGGTGGGTGGGTGGATGGATGGATGCATCAGTGGGTGGATGGATGGGTGGGTGGATGGATGGATGGATGGATGGATGGATCAGTGGGTGGGTGGATGGATGGATGGATGGATCAGTGGGTGGATAGATGGGTGGGTGGGTGGATGGATGGGTGGATAAAGGGGGTGGATGGATGGATGGATCGGTGGGTGGGTGGGTGGGTGGATGGATGGTTGGATAAAGGTGGTGGATAAAGGGGGTGGTTGGATGGATGGATGGGTGGGTGGGTGGGTGGATGGATAAAGGGGGTGGATCAGTGGGTGGATAGATGGATGGGTGGGTGGGTGGATGGATGGAGGAGGATGGAGGAGGATGGAGGAGGATAGAGGAGGATGGAGGGATGGATGGATGGAGGAGGATGGAGGAGGATGGAGGAGGATGGAGGAGGATGGAGGGATGGATGGAGTAGGATGGAGGGATGGATGGAGGAGGA
>NW_028322105.1:757500-760000 GCF_057628025.1 Oncorhynchus mykiss
AATGACTGAATACCCAGAGTTATTCACAACATTGACTGAATGCCCAGAGTTATTCACTACATTGACTGAATACCCAGAGTTATTCACTACATTGACTGAATACCCAGAGTTATTCACTCTAATGACTGAATACCCAGAGTTATTCACTCTAATGACTGAATACCCAGAGTTATTCACTACATTGACTGAATACCCAGAGTTATTCACTACATTGACTGAATACCCAGAGTTATTCACTACATTGACTGAATACCCAGAGTTATTCACTACATTGACTGAATATCCAGAGCTATTCACTACAATGACTGAATACCCAGAGTTATTCACTACATTGACTGAATACCCAGAGTTATTCACTACATTGACTGAATACCCAGAGTTATTCACTACATTGACTGAATATCCAGAGTTATTCACTACAATGACTGAATACCCAGAGTTATTCACTACATTGACTGAATACCCAGAGTTATTCACTACATTGACTGAATACCCAGAGTTATTCACTACATTGACTGAATATCCAGAGTTATTCACTACAATGACTGAATACCCAGAGTTATTCACTACAATGACTGAATACCCAGAGTTATTCAGTATATTGACTGATTTGAAAACTGAAAAGATTCCTACGCTGGTTTAGTTATTAGATCACTACTCACAACGTTATCTAGCCTGTCTAGCCTAGGTTCCCCTTAGGGAAAGCATATTGGAGCAAAGGACCCATGAAAATGGACCTGTACTCTGTTGTACTCTGTTGTTATTGCACCCTACAACACGGGATCGGCTGATTCTACAGGGCAGGGTACAGTAGGGTCATCCAGGGGTCATTCAACGACCAGGATGTTAATAGTTAATGGAAGGCTGAAGGTACGTCCCTTCGAGAACAAGCCTGGTAAATAAAGCCCCTAGACAATATATTCCACACAACTATACACAGAGTCATGGGCAGACAGGGCAGACCCGGTCACAGGACAGACCTGGTCACTGGACAGACCTGGTCACTGGACAGACCTGGTCACAGGACAGACCTGGTCACTGGACAGACTTGGTCACTGCAAACAGGACAGGCCCGGTCACAGGAGACAGGGCAGACCTGGTCACTGGACAGACCTGGTCACAGGAGACAGGGCAGACCTGGTCACTGGACAGACCTGGTCACTGGACAGACCTGGTCACAGGAGACAGGGCAGACCTGGTCACTGGACAGACCTGGTCACAGGACAGACCCGGTCACAGGACAGACCCGGTCACAGGACAGACCTGGTCACAGGACAGACCTGTTCACTGGACAGACCTGGTCACTGGACAAAACTGGTCACAGGAGACAGGACAGACCTGGTCACAGGACAGACCTGGTCACAGGACAGACCTGGTCACAGGAGACAGGACAGACCTGGTCACAGGACAGACCCGGTCACAGGACAGACCCGGTCACTGGACAGACCTGGTCACTGGACAGACCTGGTCACAGGACAGACCTGGTCACAGGACAGACCTGGTCACTGGAGACAGGACAGACCTGGTCACTGGACAGACCTGGTCACAGGACAGACCTGGTCACTGGAGACAGGACAGACCTGGTCACTGGACAGACCTGGTCACAGGACAGACCTAGTCACTGGAGACAGGACAGACCTGGTCACTGGAGACAGGACAGACCTGGTCACTGGACAGACCTGGTCACAGGACAGACCTGGTCACTGGACAGACCCGGTCACTGGACAGACCTGGTCACAGGACAGACCTGGTCATAGGACAGACCTGGTCACAGGACAGAACTGGTCACAGGAGACAGGGCAGACCTGGTCACAGGACAGACCTGGTCACAGGACAGACCTGGTCACTGGACAGACCTGGTCACAGGAGACAGGACAGACCTGGTCACTGGACAGACCTGGTCACAGGACAGACCTGGTCACTGGACAGACCTGGTCACAGGAGACAGGACAGACCTGGTCACTGGACAGACCTGGTCACAGGACAGACCTGGTCACAGGACAGACCTGGTCACTGGAGACAGGACAGACCTGGTCACTGGACAGACCTGGTCACAGGACAGACCTGGTCACTGGAGACAGGACAGACCTGGTCACTGGACAGACCTGGTCACAGGACAGACCTAGTCACTGGAGACAGGACAGACCTGGTCACTGGAGACAGGACAGACCTGGTCACTGGACAGACCTGGTCACAGGACAGACCTGGTCACTGGACAGACCCGGTCACTGGACAGACCTGGTCACAGGACAGACCTGGTCACAGGACAGACCTGGTCACAGGAGACAGGGCAGACCTGGTCACAGGACAGACCTGGTCACAGGACAGACCTGGTCACTGGACAGACCTGGTCACAGGAGACAGGACAGACCTGGTCACTGGACAGACCTGGTCACTGGACAGACCTGGTCACAGGACAGACCTGGTCACAGGACAGACCTGGTCACTGGACAGACCTGGTCACAGGACAGACCTGGTCACAGGACAGACCTGGTCACTG
>NW_028322105.1:765000-772500 GCF_057628025.1 Oncorhynchus mykiss
ACATGGGAGGAGGAGGAAGATATCAGACAGCTGGGAGGAGGAGGAAGATATCAGACAGCTGGGAGGAGGAGGAAGATATCAGACAGCTGGGAGGAGGAGGAAGATATCAGACAGCTGGGAGGAGATGAGGAAGATAACAGACAGCTGGGAGGAGGAGGAAGATATCAGACAGCTGGGAGGAGGAGGAAGATATCAGACAGCTAGGAGGAGGAGGAAGATATCAGACAGCTGGGAGGAGATGAGGAAGATAACAGACAGCTGGGAGGAGGAGGAAGATATCAGACAGCTGGGAGGAGGAGGAAGATATCAGACAGCTAGGAGGAGGAGGAAGATATCAGACAGCTGGGAGGAGATGAGGAAGATAACAGACAGCTGGGAGGAGGAGGAAGATATCAGACAGCTGGGAGGAGGAGGAAGATATCAGACAGCTAGGAGGAGGAGGAAGATATCAGACAGCTGGGAGGAGATGAGGAAGATAACAGACAGCTGGGAGGAGGAGGAAGATATCAGACAGCTGGGAGGAGGAGGAAGATATCAGACAGCTGGGAGGAGGAGGAAGATATCAGACAGCTGGGAGGAGGAGGAAGATATCAGACAGCTGGGAGGAGGAGGAAGATATCAGACAGCTGGGAGGAGGAGGAAGATATCAGACAGCTAGGAGGAGGAGGAAGATATCAGACAGCTGGGAGGAGATGAGGAAGATAACAGACAGCTGGGAGGAGGAGGAAGATATCAGACAGCTGGGAGGAGGAGGAAGATATCAGACAGTTGGGAGGAGGAGGAAGATATCAGACAGCTGGGAGGAGATGAGGAAGATAACAGACAGCTGGGAGGAGGAAGATATCAGACAGCTGGGTGGAGGAGGAAGATATCAGACAGCTGGGAGGAGGAGGAAGATATTATCTTGTTGAAAAAGGAGGAAATACAAAGACATAGAAATGGATATGATCAGAGATGTGACCTGGCTGTGACCCCAGAGATGTGACCTGGCCGTGACCCCAGAGATGTGACCTGGCTGTGACCCCAGAGATGTGACCTGTGCGCCACCCTATGAAACTCCCGATCACGGCCGGTGGTGTTACAGCCCGGGATCGAACCAGGGTCTGTAGTGACGCCTCTACCACTGAGATGCAGTGCCTTCTCGGGAGGGTTGGTGTGCAACTGATTCATAGAATACCATAGTAATTAAAGCTCATTAGCTCATTGTTTTACCCCCCCCAAAAAATCAAATCAAATCAATCATGTGTTAATGATCACCTTGTTCTTCACGCTATGTGACGTTGTGTTCAGCACGTCATTTAGTGCAGGTGTAGACAGGATCAGACCTGGCCTCTGTTCTATAAGACAGACAGCCAATGTGTGTGTGTAGGTGTGCGTGTGAAAATTGTGTGTGTGGTGTGAGGAAGGGGTTTGGGGGCAGTGGAGGCTAATGAGGGGAGGACGGCTCATCATAATGGCTGGAACGGATCAAATGGAACGGCTGGACACCATGTTTGATGTATTTTATACCACTCCACATATCCTGCTCCAGCCATTACCACGAGCCTGTCCTCCCTAATTAAGGTTCCACCAACCTCCTGTGGAGGGGGTGGAGGGGGGGGGGAATAATTCAGGTGTTACAGCACTGTTATTAACCAGGCAGCAGTGGGCTCTGTACTCCGGTTGTCGTTGAAGGGAATAATTACAGGTGTGTGTGTGTGTGTGTGTGTGTGTGTGTGTGTGTGTGTGTGTGTGTGTGTGTTAAAGAGAGGTGGTCGTGTGTAGGTGTGTGTGGCGGGGGCACTGTCTCGTCACTGTTATTATGTATAATTAGTCTGTCCCTGTATCTCTGTATCTCTTTAACCATCGCTGAGGTCAGAGGTGACGACCCCCAATGACCCCCAACGCGCGAAGCATTTGTGCTTTACATTACAGACCTGTTGTTCTGTTATACTGAACTAGGAGAGACCTGTTGTTCTGTTATACTGAACTAGGAGAGACCTGTTGTTCTGTTATACTGAACTAGGAGAGACCTGTTGTTCTGTTACACTGAACTAGGAGATACCTGTTATACTGTTACACTGAACTAGGAGATACCTGTTATACTGTTATACTGAACTAGGAGATACCTGTTATACTGTTACACTGAACTAGGAGATACCTGTTATACTGTTACACTGAACTAGGAGAGACCTGTTATACTGTTACACTGAACTAGGAGAGACCTGTTATACTGAACTAGGAGATACCTGTTATACTGTTACACTGAACTAGGAGATACCTGTTATACTGTTACACTGAACTAGGAGAGACCTGTTATACTGTTACACTGAACTAGGAGAGACCTGTTATACTGTTACACTGGATTAGGAGAGACCTGTTATACTGTTACACTGAACTAGGAGATACCTGTTATACTGTTACACTGAACTAGGAGAGACCTGTTATACTGTTATACTGAACTAGGAGATACCTGTTATACTGTTACACTGAACTAGGAGATACCTGTTATACTGTTACACTGAACTAGGAGAGACCTGTTATACTGTTACACTGAACTAGGAGAGACCTGTTATACTGTTATACTGAACTAGGAGATACCTGTTATACTGTTACACTGAACTAGGAGATACCTGTTATACTGTTACACTGAACTAGGAGAGACCTGTTATACTGTTACACTGAACTAGGAGAGACCTGTTATACTGAACTAGGAGATACCTGTTATACTGTTACACTGAACTAGGAGATACCTGTTATACTGTTACACTGAACTAGGAGAGACCTGTTATACTGTTACACTGAACTAGGAGAGACCTGTTATACTGTTACACTGGATTAGGAGAGACCTGTTATACTGTTACACTGAACTAGGAGAGACCTGTTGTTCTGTTATACTGAACTAGGAGAGACCTGTTATACTGTTACACTGAACTAGGAGAGACCTGTTATACTGTTACACTGGATTAGGAGAGACCTGTTATACTGTTACACTGAACTAGGAGAGACCTGTTATACTGTTACACTGAACTAGGAGAGACCTGTTATACTGTTACACTGAACTAGGAGAGACCTGTTATACTGTTACACTGGATTAGGAGAGACCTGTTATACTGTTACACTGAACTAGGAGAGACCTGTTATACTGTTACACTGAACTAGGAGAGACCTGTTATACTGAACTAGGAGAGACCTGTTATACTGTTACACTGAACTAGGAGAGACCTGTTATACTGTTACACTGGATTAGGAGAGACCTGTTATACTGTTACACTGAACTAGGAGAGACCTGTTATACTGAACTAGGAGAGACCTGTTATACTGTTACACTGAACTAGGAGAGACCTGTTATACTGTTACACTGGATAAGGAGAGACCTGTTATACTGTTACACTGAACTAGGAGAGACCTGTTATACTGTTACACTGAACTAGGAGAGACCTGTTATACTGAACTAGGAGAGACCTGTTATACTGTTACACTGAACTAGGAGAGACCTGTTATACTGTTACACTGAACTAGGAGAGACCTGTTATACTGAACTAGGAGAGACCTGTTATACTGTTACACTGAACTAGGAGAGACCTGTTATACTGTTACACTGAACTAGGAGAGACCTGTTATACTGAACTAGGAGAGACCTGTTATACTGTTACACTGAACTAGGAGAGACCTGTTATACTGTTACACTGAACTAGGAGAGACCTGTTATACTGTTACACTGAACTAGGAGAGACCTGTTATACTGTTACACTGAACTAGGAGAGACCTGTTATACTGTTACACTGAACTAGGAGAGACCTGTTATACTGTTACACTGAACTAGGAGAGACCTGTTATACTGAACTAGGAGAGACCTGTTATACTGTTACACTGAACTAGGAGAGACCTGTTATACTGTTACACTGAACTAGGAGAGACCTGTTATACTGTTACACTGAACTAGGAGAGACCTGTTGTTCTGTTATACTGAACTAGGAGAGACCTGTTATACTGGATTAGGAGAGACCTGTTATACTGGATTAGGAGAGACCTGTTATACTGAACTAGGAGAGACCTGTTATACTGTTACACTGAACTAGGAGAGACCTGTTATACTGTTACACTGAACTAGGAGAGACCTGTTATACTGAACTAGGAGAGACCTGTTATACTGTTACACTGAACTAGGAGAGACCTGTTATACTGTTACACTGAACTAGGAGAGACCTGTTATACTGTTACACTGAACTAGGAGAGACCTGTTATACTGTTACACTGAACTAGGAGAGACCTGTTATACTGTTACACTGAACTAGGAGAGACCTGTTATACTGTTACACTGAACTAGGAGAGACCTGTTATACTGAACTAGGAGAGACCTGTTATACTGTTACACTGAACTAGGAGAGACCTGTTATACTGTTACACTGAACTAGGAGAGACCTGTTATACTGTTACACTGAACTAGGAGAGACCTGTTATACTGTTACACTGAACTAGGAGAGACCTGTTATACTGAACTAGGAGAGACCTGTTATACTGTTACACTGAACTAGGAGAGACCTGTTATACTGTTACACTGAACTAGGAGAGACCTGTTATACTGTTACACTGAACTAGGAGAGACCTGTTATACTGTTACACTGAACTAGGAGAGACCTGTTATACTGTTACACTGAACTAGGAGAGACCTGTTATACTGAACTAGGAGAGACCTGTTATACTGTTACACTGAACTAGGAGAGACCTGTTATACTGTTACACTGAACTAGGAGAGACCTGTTATACTGTTACACTGAACTAGGAGAGACCTGTTATACTGTTACACTGAACTAGGAGAGACCTGTTATACTGTTACACTGAACTAGGAGAGACCTGTTATACTGAACTAGGAGAGACCTGTTATACTGTTACACTGAACTAGGAGAGACCTGTTATACTGTTACACTGAACTAGGAGAGACCTGTTATACTGTTACACTGAACTAGGAGAGACCTGTTATACTGTTACACTGAACTAGGAGAGACCTGTTATACTGAACTAGGAGAGACCTGTTATACTGTTACACTGAACTAGGAGAGACCTGTTATACTGTTACACTGAACTAGGAGAGACCTGTTATACTGTTACACTGAACTAGGAGAGACCTGTTATACTGTTACACTGAACTAGGAGAGACCTGTTATACTGTTACACTGAACTAGGAGAGACCTGTTGTTCTGTTATACTGAACTAGGAGAGACCTGTTATACTGGATTAGGAGAGACCTGTTATACTGGATTAGGAGAGACCTGTTATACTGAACTAGGAGAGACCTGTTATACTGTTACACTGAACTAGGAGAGACCTGTTATACTGTTACACTGAACTAGGAGAGACCTGTTATACTGAACTAGGAGAGACCTGTTATACTGTTACACTGAACTAGGAGAGACCTGTTATACTGTTACACTGAACTAGGAGAGACCTGTTATACTGTTACACTGAACTAGGAGAGACCTGTTATACTGTTACACTGAACTAGGAGAGACCTGTTATACTGTTACACTGAACTAGGAGAGACCTGTTATACTGTTACACTGAACTAGGAGAGACCTGTTATACTGAACTAGGAGAGACCTGTTATACTGTTACACTGAACTAGGAGAGACCTGTTATACTGTTACACTGAACTAGGAGAGACCTGTTATACTGTTACACTGAACTAGGAGAGACCTGTTATACTGTTACACTGAACTAGGAGAGACCTGTTATACTGAACTAGGAGAGACCTGTTATACTGTTACACTGAACTAGGAGAGACCTGTTATACTGTTACACTGAACTAGGAGAGACCTGTTATACTGTTACACTGAACTAGGAGAGACCTGTTATACTGTTACACTGAACTAGGAGAGACCTGTTATACTGTTACACTGAACTAGGAGAGACCTGTTATACTGAACTAGGAGAGACCTGTTATACTGTTACACTGAACTAGGAGAGACCTGTTATACTGTTACACTGAACTAGGAGAGACCTGTTATACTGTTACACTGAACTAGGAGAGACCTGTTATACTGTTACACTGAACTAGGAGAGACCTGTTATACTGTTACACTGAACTAGGAGAGACCTGTTATACTGAACTAGGAGAGACCTGTTATACTGTTACACTGAACTAGGAGAGACCTGTTATACTGTTACACTGAACTAGGAGAGACCTGTTATACTGTTACACTGAACTAGGAGAGACCTGTTATACTGTTACACTGAACTAGGAGAGACCTGTTATACTGAACTAGGAGAGACCTGTTATACTGTTACACTGAACTAGGAGAGACCTGTTATACTGTTACACTGAACTAGGAGAGACCTGTTATACTGTTACACTGAACTAGGAGAGACCTGTTATACTGTTACACTGAACTAGGAGAGACCTGTTATACTGTTACACTGAACTAGGAGAGACCTGTTATACTGAACTAGGAGAGACTTGTTGTCCTGGACTAGGAGAGACCTGTTGTCCTGGACTAGGAGATACCTGTTAAACTGTTACACTGAACTAGGAGAGACCTGTTGTTCTGTTACACTGAACTAGGAGAGGCCTGTTATACTGAACTAGGAGAGACCTGTTGTCCTGAACTAGGAGATACCTGTTGTTCTGTTACACTGAACTAGGAGAGACCTGTTGTCCTGAACTAGGAGATACCTGTTGTTCTGTTATACTGAACTAGGAGAGACCTGTTATGCTGAACTAGGAGAGACCTGTTGTCCTGGACTAGGAGATACCTGTTAAACTGTTACACTGAACTAGGAGAGACCTGTTGTTCTGTTATACTGAACTAGGAGAGACCTGTTGTCCTGGACTAGGAGACACTTGTTGTTCTGAACTAGGAGATACCTGTTCTGTTCTGTTACACTGAACTAGGAGAGGCCTGTTATACTGAACTAGGAGAGACCTGTTGTCCTGAACTAGGAGATACCTGTTGTTCTGTTACACTGAACTAGGAGAGACCTGTTGTCCTGAACTAGGAGATACCTGTTGTTCTGTTATACTGAACTAGGAGAGACCTGTTATGCTGAACTAGGAGAGACCTGTTGTCCTGAACTAGGAGAGACCTGTTATACTGTTACACTGAACTAGGAGAGACCTGTTATACTGTTACACTGAACTAGGAGAGACCTGTTATACTGAACTAGGAGAGACCTGTTATACTGTTACACTGAACTAGGAGAGACCTGTTATACTGTTACACTGAACTAGGAGAGACCTGTTATACTGTTACACTGAACTAGGAGAGACCTGTTATACTGTTACACTGAACTAGGAGAGACCTGTTATACTGTTACACTGAACTAGGAGAGACCTGTTATACTGAACTAGGAGAGACCTGTTATACTGTTACACTGAACTAGGAGAGACCTGTTATACTGTTACACTGAACTAGGAGAGACCTGTTATACTGTTACACTGAACTAGGAGAGACCTGTTATACTGTTACACTGAACTAGGAGAGACCTGTTATACTGAACTAGGAGAGACCTGTTATACTGTTA
>NW_028322105.1:777500-792500 GCF_057628025.1 Oncorhynchus mykiss
CTTAAAGAACTATCCCTCCATCCCTCCCTCCATTCTACAGGCTTAAAGAACTATCCCTCCATCCCTCCCTCCATTCTACAGGCTTAAAGAACTATCCCTCCATCCCTCCCTCCATTCTACAGGCTTAAAGAACTATCCCTCCATCCCTCCCTCCATTCTACAGGCTTAAAGAACTATCCCTCCCTCCATTCTACAGGCTTAAAGAACTATCCCTCCCTCCATTCTACAGGCTTAAATAACTATCCATCCCTCCCTCCATTCTACAGGCTTAAAGAACTATCCCTC
Organism: Oncorhynchus mykiss; assembly: GCF_057628025.1. Taxonomy (NCBI): domain Eukaryota; kingdom Metazoa; phylum Chordata; class Actinopteri; order Salmoniformes; family Salmonidae; genus Oncorhynchus; species Oncorhynchus mykiss. The sequence goes on from NW_028322105.1 coordinate 777,786, forward strand.
CCTCCATTCTACAGGCTTAAAGAACTATCCCTCCCTCCCTCCATTCTACAGGCTTAAAGAACTATCCCTCCCTCCCTCCATTCTACAGGCTTAAATAACTACCCCTCCCTCCCTCCATTCTACAGGCTTAAATAACTATCCCTCCCTCCCTCCATTCTACAGGCTTAAAGAACTATCCCTCCCTCCATTCTACAGGCTTAAAGAACTATCCCTCCCTCCATTCTACAGGCTTAAAGAACTATCCCTCCCTCCATTCTACAGGCTTAAATAACTATCCCTCCCTCCCTCCATTCTACAGGCTTAAAGAACTATCCCTCCCTCTATTCTACAGGCTTAAAGAACTATCCCTCCCTCCATTCTACAGGCTTAAAGAACTATCCCTCCCTCTATTCTACAGGCTTAAATAACTATCCCTCCCTCCCTCCATTCTACAGGCTTAAAGAACTATCCCTCCCTCTATTCTACAGGCTTAAAGAACTATCCCTCCCTCCATTCTACAGGCTTAAATAACTATCCCTCCCTCTATTCTACAGGCTTAAAGAACTATCCCTCCCTCCATTCTACAGGCTTAAAGAACTATCCCTCCCTCCATTCTACAGGCTTAAAGAACTACCCCTCCCTCCCTCTATTCTACAGGCTTAAATAACTATCCCTCCCTCCATTCTACAGGCTTAAAGAACTATCCCTCCCTCCATTCTACAGGCTTAAAGAACTACCCCTCCCTCCCTCTATTCTACAGGCTTAAATAACTATCCCTCCCTCCATTCTACAGGCTTAAAGAACTACCCCTCCCTCCATTCTACAGGCTTAAAGAACTACCCCTCCCTCCCTCTATTCTACAGGCTTAAATAACTATCCCTCCCTCCATTCTACAGGCTTAAAGAACTATCCCTCCCTCCATTCTACAGGCTTAAATAACTATCCCTCCCTCCATTCTACAGGCTTAAAGAACTATCCCTCCCTCCATCCATTCTACAGGCTTAAAGAACTATCCCTCCCTCCCTCTATTCTACAGGCTTAAAGAACTATCCCTCCCTCCCTCCATTCTACAGGCTTAAAGAACTATCCCTCCCTCCCTCCATTCTACAGGCTTAAAGAACTATCCATCCATCCATTCTACAGGCTTAAAGAACTATCCCTCCCTCCCTCCATTCTACAGGCTTAAAGAACTATCCCTCCATCCATTCTACAGGCTTAAAGAACTATCCCTCCCTCCCTCTATTCTACAGGCTTAAAGAACTATCCCTCCCTCCATCTATTCTACAGGCTTAAAGAACTATCCCTCCCTCCCTCTATTCTACAGGCTTAAAGAACTATCCCTCCCTCCCTCCATTCTACAGGCTTAAAGAACTATCCCTCCCTCCCTCTATTCTACAGGCTTAAAGAACTATCCCTCCCTCCATTCTACAGGCTTAAAGAACTATCCCTCCCTCCATTCTACAGGCTTAAAGAACTATCCATCCCTCCATTCTACAGGCTTAAAGAACTATCCCTCCCTCCATCCATTCTACAGGCTTAAAGAACTATCCCTCCCTCCCTCTATTCTACAGGCTTAAAGAACTATCCCTCCCTCCCTCCATTCTACAGGCTTAAAGAACTATCCCTCCATCCCTCCCTCCCTCCCTCCATTCTACAGGCTTAAAGAACTATCCATCCCTCCCTCCATTCTACAGGCTTAAAGAACTATCCCTCCATCCCTCCATTCTACAGGCTTAAAGAACTATCCCTCCCTCCATTCTACAGGCTTAAATAACTATCCCTCCCTCCATTCTACAGGCTTAAAGAACTATCCCTCCCTCCATCCATTCTACAGGCTTAAAGAACTATCCCTCCCTCCCTCTATTCTACAGGCTTAAAGAACTATCCCTCCCTCCCTCCATTCTACAGGCTTAAAGAACTATCCCTCCATCCCTCCCTCCCTCCCTCCATTCTACAGGCTTAAAGAACTATCCATCCCTCCCTCCATTCTACAGGCTTAAAGAACTATCCCTCCCTCCATCCATTCTACAGGCTTAAAGAACTATCCCTCCCTCCCTCTATTCTACAGGCTTAAAGAACTATCCCTCCCTCCCTCCATTCTACAGGCTTAAAGAACTATCCCTCCATCCCTCCATTCTACAGGCTTAAAGAACTATCCCTCCCTCCATTCTACAGGCTTAAAGAACTATCCCTCCCTCCCTCCATTCTACAGGCTTAAAGAACTATCCCTCCATCCATTCTACAGGCTTAAAGAACTATCCCTCCCTCCCTCTATTCTACAGGCTTAAAGAACTATCCCTCCCTCCATCTATTCTACAGGCTTAAAGAACTATCCCTCCCTCCCTCTATTCTACAGGCTTAAAGAACTATCCCTCCCTCCCTCCATTCTACAGGCTTAAAGAACTATCCCTCCCTCCATTCTACAGGCTTAAAGAACTATCCCTCCCTCCCTCCATTCTACAGGCTTAAAGAACTATCCCTCCCTCCATTCTACAGGCTTAAAGAACTATCCCTCCCTCCATTCTACAGGCTTAAAGAACTATCCCTCCCTCCATTCTACAGGCTTAAAGAACTATCCATCCCTCCATTCTACAGGCTTAAAGAACTATCCATCCCTCCCTCCATTCTACAGGCTTAAAGAACTATCCCTCCCTCTATTCTACAGGCTTAAAGAACTATCCCTCCCTCTATTCTACAGGCTTAAAGAACTATCCCTTCCTCCATTCTACAGGCTTAAAGAACTATCCCTCCCTCCATTCTACAGGCTTAAAGAACTATCCATCCCTCCATTCTACAGGCTTAAAGAACTATCCATCCCTCCATTCTACAGGCTTAAAGAACTATCCCTCCCTCTATTCTACAGGCTTAAAGAACTATCCCTCCCTCTATTCTACAGGCTTAAAGAACTATCCCTTCCTCCATTCTACAGGCTTAAAGAACTATCCCTTCCTCCCTCCATTCTACAGGCTTAAAGAACTATCTATCCCTCCCTCCCTCCATTCTACAGGCTTAAATAACTATCTATCCCTCCCTCCCTCCATTCTACAGGCTTAAATAACTATCTATCCCTCCCTCCCTCCATTCTACAGGCTTCAAGAACTATCCCTCCCTCTATTCTACAGGCTTAAAGAACTATCCATCCCTCTATTCTACAGGCTTAAAGAACTATCCCTCCCTCCATTCTACAGGCTTAAAGAACTATCCCTCCCTCTATTCTACAGGCTTAAAGAACTATCCCTCCCTCCATTCTACAGGCTTAAATAACTATCCCTCCCTCCCTCCATTCTACAGGCTTCAAGAACTATCCCTCCCTCCATTCTACAGGCTTAAAGAACTATCCATCCCTCTATTCTACAGGCTTAAAGAACTATCCCTTCCTCCATTCTACAGGCTTAAAGAACTATCCCTCCCTCCATTCTACAGGCTTCAAGAACTATCCCTCCCTCCATTCTACAGGCTTAAATAACTATCCCTCCCTCCCTCCATTCTACAGGCTTCAAGAACTATCCCTCCCTCTATTCTACAGGCTTAAAGAACTATCCATCCCTCTATTCTACAGGCTTAAAGAACTATCCCTTCCTCCATTCTACAGGCTTAAAGAACTATCCCTCCCTCCATTCTACAGGCTTAAATAACTATCCCTCCCTCCCTCCATTCTACAGGCTTCAAGAACTATCCCTCCCTCTATTCTACAGGCTTAAAGAACTATCCATCCCTCTATTCTACAGGCTTAAAGAACTATCCCTCCCTCCATTCTACAGGCTTAAAGAACTATCCCTCCCTCCATTCTACAGGCTTAAAGAACTATCCCTCCCTCCATTCTACAGGCTTAAAGAACTATCCCTCCCTCCATTCTACAGGCTTAAAGAACTATCCATCCCTCCATTCTACAGGCTTAAATAACTATCCCTCCCTCCCTCCATTCTACAGGCTTATAGAAAGTCCACCTATTCAAATAAGGCCACTAGACTAGTAGCCTGATGGGAGATAGCTATCCAAACGGAACGTCAAGAAGAGGAGGGAGTGAGAGAGGACAGGTAGGGGAAGAACCACCCAGCCTCCATCAAAACTACCCAGCAGCCTCAATCAAAACTACCCAGCAGCCTCCATCAAAACTACCCAGCAGCCTCCATCAAAACCACCCAGCAGCCTCCTTCAGTATTACCCAGCAGCCTCCATCAGAATTACCCAGCAGCCTCCATCAGAATTACCCAGCAGCCTCCATCAGAATTACCCAGCAGCCTCCATCAGAATTACCCAGCAGCCTCCATCAAAACCACCCAGCAGCCTCCATCAGAATTACCCAGCAGCCTCCATCAGAATTACCCAGCAGCCTCCATTAGAATTACCCAGCAGCCTCCATCAAAACCACCCAGCAGCCTCCATCAGAATTACGCAGCAGCCTCCATCAGAATTACTCAGCAGCCTCCATCAAATCCACCCAGCAGTCTCCATCAAAACTACCCAGTAGCCTCCATCAAAACCACGCAGCAGCCTCCATCAGAATTACCCAGCAGCCTCCATCAGAATTACTCAGCAGCCTCCATCAAATCCACCCAGCAGCCTCCATCAAACTACCCAGCAGCCTCCATCAAAACCACCCAGCAGCCTCCATCAAACCACCCAGCAGTCTCCATCAAAACTACCCAGCAGCCTCCATCAAAACTACCCAGCAGCCTCCATCAAAACCACCCAGCAGTCTCCATCAAAACTACCCAGCAGCCTCCATCAAAACTACCCAGCAGCCTCCATCAAAACTACCCAGTAGCCTCCATCAAAACCACCCAGCAGTCTCCATCAAAACTACCCAGCAGCCTCCATCAAAACTACCCAGCAGCCTCCATCAAAACTACCCAGCAGCCTCCATCAAAACCACCCAGCAGCCTCCATCAAAACCACCCAGCAGCCTCCGGCTAGGAGAAAGTAATGTCAACAACAAGATGAATTTGTCATCGTTGATAAAAATAGACGCGTGACCACAAGCCTATTAATCTCAGTCGTCACAGGCATAATATTCTGTCTTGCAACATCAAACCTGACAGAAAACATGTAGAATAATTATCCTGAAAGGAGAGGGTCTAGGTGAGGTGGGACCTGAAAGAAGAGGGTCTAGGTGAGGTGGAACCTGAAAGGAGAGGATCTAGATGAGGTGGAACCTGAAAAGAGAGGGTCTAGGTGAGGTGGAACCTGAAAGGAGAGGGTCTAGGTGAGGTGGGACCTGAAAGGAGAGGGTCTAGGTGAGGTGGGACCTGAAAGAAGAGGGTCTAGGTGAGGTGGAACCTGAAAGGAGAGGATCTAGATGAGGTGGAACCTGAAAGAGAGGGTCTAGGTGAGGTGGAACCTGAAAGGAGAGGGTCTAGGTGAGGTGGAACCTGAAAGGAGAGGGTCTAGCTGAGGTGGAACCTGAAAGGAGAGGGTCTAGCTGAGGTGGAACCTGAAAGGGTCTAGGTGAGGTGGAACCTGAAAGGGTCTAGGTGAGGTGGAACCTGAAAGGGTCTAGGTGAGGTGGAACCTGAAAGGAGAGGGTCTAGGTGAGGTGGAACCTGAACGGGTCTAGGTGAGGTGGAACCTGAAAGGGTCTAGGTGAGGTGGAACCTGAAAGGGTCTAGGTGAGGTGGGACCTGAAAGGAGAGGGTCTAGGTGAGGTGGAACCTGAAAGGGTATAGGTGAGGTGGAACCTGAAAGGAGAGGGTCTAGCTGAGGTGGAACCTGAAAGGGTCTAGGTGAGGTGGAACCTGAAAGGGTCTAGGTGAGGTGGAACCTGAAAGGGTCTAGGTGAGGTGGGACCTGAAAGGAGAGGGTCTAGGTGAGGTGGAACCTGAACGGGTCTAGGTGAGGTCAGGTGTGTAATAATAAATGAGCGGATGTCGTTCATGTGTTAGAAGCATTATTATTCAGTCTATTCAAAAGCAGGCAAACCAGTAAAATATGGTTAACAATATTTGCATTACCTGAGGGCTTGGACCAACCAATGAAAAACGCTCCGTTTGAATTGAAATGCAGAGAGTGAAGGGTACACACAGCTAATCTAAAGCGCTGCCTCTTCCTTTTATGTGAGGTTAACGTCTTAACCCCCTGGAACACACATTAAACACAGCTGTGTCTGTCTCTCCTCCAGTCATCTGAATGGGGGAAACAGCCACAGATGATGGATATAACTAAAGGTGAGGAGGTCTAGCTATAATCTGAAGAGATATAGCACTAAAACTGAGGTGATCTAGCTATAATCTGAAGAGATATAGCACTAAAATTGAGGTGATCTAGCTATAATCTGAAGAGATATAGCACTAAAATTGAGGTGATCTAGCTACAATCTGAAGAGATAGCACTAAAATTGAGGTGATCTAGCTACAATCTGAAGAGATAGCACTAAAACTGAGGTGATCTAGCTATAATCTGAAGAGATAGCACTACCTGATAGAACAAGACAAACACTACCTGGATCAGACAGGGAGAACAAGACAAACACTACCTGGATCAGACAGGGAGAACAAGACAAACACTACCTGGATCAGACAGGGAGAACAAGACAAACACTACCTGGATCAGACAGGGAGAACAAGACAAACACTACCTGGATCAGACAGGGAGAACAAGACAAACACTACCTGGATCAGAAAGGGAGAACAAGACAAACACTACCTGGATCAGACAGGGAGAACAAGACAAACACTACCTGGATCAGAGAGGGAGAACAAGACAAACACTACCTGGATCAACAGGGAGAACAAGACAAACACCACCTGGATCAGACAGGGAGAACAAGACAAACACTACCTGGATCAGACAGGGATAACAAGACAAACACTACCTGGATCAGACAGTGAGAACAAGACAAACACTACCTGGATCAACAGGGAGAACAAGACAAACACCACCTGGATCAGACAGGGAGAACAAGACAAACACTACCTGGATCAGACAGGGATAACAAGACAAACACTACCTGGATCAGACAGTGAGAACAAGACAAACACTACCTGGATCAGACAGGGAGAACAAGACAAGCACTACCTGGATCAGACAGGGAGAACAAGACAAACACTACCTGGATCAGACAGGGAGAACAAGACAAACACTACCTGGATCAGACAGGGAGAACAAGACAAACACTACCTGGATCAGACAGGGAGAACAAGACAAACACTACCTGGATCAGACAGGGAGAACAAGACAAACACTACCTGGATCAGAGAGGGAGAACAAGACAAACACTTAAGCTTTACAAAAATGTTGATTTTAACACGACCAATCACCACTATATTCTGCATCAGTCAGGGACAAACACATCGGGACCTTCATTTAGGGCACAACCCATCAGTCAGTCACACTGTTTCCTTATTGGCTCTCTGCCCTCGAGGAAACTCTCCCACACCTCCGACTAGAGAGCCTCTCTCTGCCCATCTCCGTTCCACAACTTCCCCTTTCTCCGGGTGCTTCCTCTTTTCCTCTTGTTCCTGTGTGACTGTGACCTCATCAGAGGAACTAGACCTTGGAGCAGAACAGGAAGTCCTGTGTGACTATGACCTCATCAGAGGAACTAGACCTTGGAGCAGAACAGGAAGTCCTGTGTGACTGTGACCTCATCCGAGGAACTAGACCTCGGAGCAGAACAGGAAGTTCTGTGTGACTGTGACCTCATCCGAGGAACTAGACCTTGGAGCAGAACAGGAAGTCCTGTGTGACTGTGACCTCACCAGAGGAACTAGACCTTGGAGCAGAACAGGAAGTCCTGTGTGACTATGACCTCATCAGAGGAACTAGACCTTGGAGCAGAACAGGAAGTCCTGTGTGACTGTGACCTCACCAGAGGAACTAGACCTTGGAGCAGAACAGGAAGTCCTGTGTGACTATGACCTCACCAGAGGAACTAGACCTTGGAGCAGAACAGGAAGTCCTGTGTGACTGTGACCTCACCAGAGGAACTAGACCTTGGAGCAGAACAGGAAGTCCTGTGTGACTGTGACCTCACCAGAGGAACTAGACCTTGGAGCAGAACAGGAAGTCCTTTTGTAAAAAGGTAACTATTACGTAACTATTCTATAACATGTTCAGCTGGAGTATAATGACTATCTGTCACAACAGTGGAGACTTGCAGGGATGGTACTACAGCAGGCAGGCACACGCACACACACGCACGCACATACGCACGCACACACACACACACAGACACACACACACACATTCACACACACAGACACACACACACACATTCACACACACAGACACACACACACACACACACACACACACACACACACACACACACACACAGACATATGCACAGACACACAGACACAGAGACACACACACACACACAGACACAGACACAGACACAGACATATGCACAGACACACAGACACACAGACACACACACACACACAGACACAGACACAGACATATGCACAGACACACAGACACACACACACACACACACACACACACAGACACAGACACAGACATATGCACAGACACACATTCACACACACAGACACACACACACACACACACACACACACACACACAGACACAGACATATGCACACGCACAAGTTGGACTAATTTCTTCTCATTACTGTACCTTGCCGCATCAGAGAAGGCAGATTTAGAGATTTTTTTAAAACAACTCCCCATCTGCATACAGCAGACAGCGTCGGTGTGTCCTATATAGTACCCTCCCTATGTAGGGCCCCTATGGTCCTGGTCAAACGTAGTGCACTATAAAGGAAAAAGGGCGCTATTTGGGACATTGACGTACTGTCACTAAATTTGCACTTGAATTGAACCTGGGCCACGTGAAGGAATAGAGAAGTCTCTTCTGGAGGGAGAGAGTGGTGGAGGGGGTGGAGCGAGAGAGTGGTGGAGAGAGAGAGAGAGTGGTGGAGGGAGAGAGTGGTGGAGGGGGTGGAGCGAGAGAGTGGTGGAGTGAGAGAGGTGGAGGGGTGGAGAGAGAGAGTGGTGGAGGAGGGAGAGAGTGGTGGAGGGGATAGAGGGAGAGAGTGGTGGAGAGAGTGATTCATAGACCTTTCAATGATCAGAGTGGTGGAGGGAGAGAGTGGAGGAGGGGATAGAGGGAGAGAGTGGTGGAGGGAGAGAGTGGTGGAGGGGTGGAGGGAGAGAGTGGTGGAGTGGTAGATTCATAGACCTTTCAATGATCAGAAATTGTTTTTTTTATTGCATTTCTGTCCTTCAACAGATGCTCTTATCCAGAGAGACATTGTAATACTGGTCCCCCTGAGGGGAATCGAACCCCCCAACCCTGGTGTTGTAAGCACCATGCTCTACCAACTGAGCTACAAGGGACTAATTATAATGATAAAACATGGATTAACATCAAACATCAGAGCTTGTAGTACCTGCTAAAGGAGACTCCTCTCTCCTGCTAGGGACCAGGTTGTCCATGTTCCTGCTAAAGGAGACTCCTCTCTCCTGCTAGGGACCAGGATGTCCATGTTCCTGCTAAAGGAGACTCCTCTCTCCTGCTAGGGACCAGGCTGTCCATGTACCTGCTAAAGGAGACTCCTCTCTCCTGCTAGGGACCAGGTTGTCCATGTACCTGCTAAAGGAGACTCCTCTCTCCTGCTAGAGACCAGGTTGTCCATGTACCTGCTAAAGGAGACTCCTCTCTCCTGCTAGAGACCAGGTTGTCCATGTACCTGCTAAAGGAGACTCCTCTCTCCTGCTAGGGACCAGGTTGTCCATGTACCTGCTAAAGGAGACTCCTCTCTCCTGCTAGGGACCAGGTTGTCCATGTACCTGCTAAAGGAGACTCCTCTCTCCTGCTAGGGACCAGGTTGTCCATGTACCTGCTAAAGGAGACTCCTCTCTCCTGCTAGAGACCAGGTTGTCCATGTACCTGCTAAAGGAGACTCCTCTCTCCTGCTAGGGACCAGGTGGTCCATGTACCTGCTAAAGGAGACTCCTCTCTCCTGCTAGGGACCGGGTTGTCCATGTACCTGCTAAAGGAGACTCCTCTCTCCTGCTAGGGACCAGGTTGTCCATGTACCTGCTAAAGGAGACTCCTCTCTCCTGCTAGGGACCAGGTGGTCCATGTACCTGCTAAAGGAGACTCCTCTCTCCTGCTAGGGACCAGGTTGTCCATGTACCTGCTAAAGGAGACTCCTCTCTCCTGCTAGGGACCAGGTTGTCCATGTACCTGCTAAAGGAGACTCCTCTCTCCTGCTAGGGACCAGGTTGTCCATGTACCTGCTAAAGGAGCCTCCTCTCTCCTGCCCGGGACCAGGTGGTCCACGTTCCTGCTAGAGAAGGAGCCTTTCTGTCAACCTCAAACTTTCAGTCAATCTTCATGGTTCACTAAATAGCGAGAGGAGATAATATACATAAGCTTCTGAAATGCTTATATGTTAGATTAGATCATTTATTTCCCAGAAAGAGCAACGGAGTCCTTCAGAAAATTATAAGCGGGCTATCTCCACTTTGTATGATTATAATTTATTCAGTGAAAGGGAAGCCATCTGGTGTATTCATCTCCTTAGTATCACACACACACACAATGACAAAAAGCTGTAGAAAGTGGAAGCGACGATGTGGGGGATGTGTGAAGATGCCGTTTGAGGGATTGCAGGGCTATCTGAACTTAACTATCATCTCAGTCAGAGGAAAAGAAATGCTTCATTCCAGAGGTTTATATAAATTCAGTCAACGTGTTGATGATAAAAAATGAACAAATTCCAGCAATACGATTAAGCAAAGCCTCTGGAATGCCCTTTCAAACTCTGACATGGGGCCAGAAGAAAACCTACATGATGATTCTAGAACTGAAACACCATGTTAAAACCTACATGATGATTCTAGAACTGAAACACCATGTTAAAACCTACATGATGATTCTAGAACTGAAACACCATGTTTAAAACCTACATGATGATTCTAGAACTGAAACACCATGTTAAAACCTACATGATGATTCTAGAACTGAAACACCATGTTAAAAACCTACATGATGATTCTAGAACTGAAACACCATGTAAAAACCTACATGATGATTCTAGAACTGAAACACCATGTTAAAACCTATATGATGATTCTAGAACTGAAACACCATGTTAAAACCTACATGATGATTCTAGAACTGAAACACCATGTTAAAACCTACATGATGATTCCAGAACTGAAACACCATGTTAAAACCTACATGATAATTCTAGAACTGAAACACCATGTTAAAACCTACATGATGATTCTAGAACTGAAACACCATGTTTAAAACCTACATGATGATTCTAGAACTGAAACACCATGTTTAAAACCTACATGATGATTCTAGAACTGAAACACCATGTTTAAAACCTACATGATGATTCTAGAACTGAAACACCATGTTAAAACCTACATGATGATTCTAGAACTGAAACACTGTGTTAAAACCTACATGATGATTCTAGAACTGAAACACCATGTTTAAAACCTATATGATGATTCTAGAACTGAAACACCATGTTAAAACTTACATGATGATTCTAGAACTGAAACACCATGTTAAAACCTACATGATGATTCTAGAACTGAAACACCATGTTAAAACTTACATGATGATTCTAGAACTGAAACACCATGTTAAAACCTACATGATGATTCTAGAACTGAAACACCATGTTAAAACTTACATGATGATTCTAGAACTGAAACACCATGTTAAAACCTACATGATGATTCTAGAACTGAAACACCATGTTAAAACCAACACAATGATTCTAGAACTGAAACACCATGTTAAAACCTACATGATGATTCTAGAACTGAAACACCAGGTAAAAACCTACATGATGATTCTAGAACTGAAACACCATGTTAAAACCTACATGATGATTCTAGAACTGAAACACGATGTTAAAACCTACATGATGATTCTAGAACTGAAACACCAGGTAAAAACCTACATGATGATTCTAGAACTGAAACACCAGGTAAAAACCTACATGATGATTCTAGAACTGAAACACCATGTTAGAACCTACATGATGATTCTAGAACTGAAACACCATGTTAAAACCTACATGATGATTCTAGAATTGAAACACCATGTAAACACCATGTTAAAACCTACATGATGATTCTAGAACTGAAACACCATGTTAAAACCTACATGATGATTCTAGAACTGAAACACCATGTTAAAACCTACATGATGATTATAGAACTGAAACACCAGGTAAAAACCTACATGATGATTCTAGAACTGAAACACCATGTTAAAACCTACATGATGATTCTAGAACTGAAACACCATGTTAAAACCTACATGATGATTCTAGAACTGAAACACCATGTTAAAACCTACATGATGATTCTAGAACTGAAACACCATGTTAAAACCTACATGATGATTCTAGAACTGAAACACCATGTTAAAACCTACATGATGATTCTAGAACTGAAACACCATGTTAAAACCTACATGATGATTCTAGAACTGAAACACCATGTTAAAACCTACATGATGATTCTAGAACTGAAACACCATGTTAAAACCTACATGATGATTCTAGAACTGAAACACCATGTTAAAACCTACATGATGATTCTAGAACTGAAACACCAGGTAAAAACCTACATGATGATTCTAGAACTGAAACACCATGTTAAAACCTACATGATGATTCTAGAACTGAAACACCATGTTAAAACCTACATGATGATTCTAGAACTGAAACACCATGTTAAAACCTACATGATGATTCCAGAACTGAAACACCATGTTAAAACCTACATGATAATTCTAGAACTGAAACACCATGTTAAAACCTACATGATGATTCTAGAACTGAAACACCATGTTTAAAACCTACATGATGATTCTAGAACTGAAACACCATGTTTAAAACCTACATGATGATTCTAGAACTGAAACACCATGTTTAAAACCTACATGATGATTCTAGAACTGAAACACCATGTTAAAACCTACATGATGATTCTAGAACTGAAACACTGTGTTAAAACCTACATGATGATTCTAGAACTGAAACACCATGTTTAAAACCTATATGATGATTCTAGAACTGAAACACCATGTTAAAACTTACATGATGATTCTAGAACTGAAACACCATGTTAAAACCTACATGATGATTCTAGAACTGAAACACCATGTTAAAACTTACATGATGATTCTAGAACTGAAACACCATGTTAAAACCTACATGATGATTCTAGAACTGAAACACCATGTTAAAACCAACACAATGATTCTAGAACTGAAACACCATGTTAAAACCTACATGATGATTCTAGAACTGAAACACCAGGTAAAAACCTACATGATGATTCTAGAACTGAAACACCATGTTAAAACCTACATGATGATTCTAGAACTGAAACACGATGTTAAAACCTACATGATGATTCTAGAACTGAAACACCAGGTAAAAACCTACATGATGATTCTAGAACTGAAACACCAGGTAAAAACCTACATGATGATTCTAGAACTGAAACACCATGTTAGAACCTACATGATGATTCTAGAACTGAAACACCATGTTAAAACCTACATGATGATTCTAGAATTGAAACACCATGTAAACACCATGTTAAAACCTACATGATGATTCTAGAACTGAAACACCATGTTAAAACCTACATGATGATTCTAGAACTGAAACACCATGTTAAAACCTACATGATGATTCTAGAACTGAAACACCAGGTAAAAACCTACATGATGATTCTAGAACTGAAACACCATGTTAAAACCTACATGATGATTCTAGAACTGAAACACCATGTTAAAACCTACATGATGATTCTAGAACTGAAACACCATGTTAAAACCTACATGATGATTCTAGAACTGAAACACCATGTTAAAACCTACATGATGATTCTAGAACTGAAACACCATGTTAAAACCTACATGATGATTCTAGAACTGAAACACCATGTTAAAACCTACATGATGATTCTAGAACTGAAACACCATGTTAAAACCTACATGATGATTCTAGAACTGAAACACCATGTTAAAACCTACATGATGATTCTAGAACTGAAACACCATGTTAAAACCTACATGATGATTCTAGAACTGAAACACCAGGTAAAAACCTACATGATGATTCTAGAACTGAAACACCATGTTAAAACCTACATGATGATTCTAGAACTGAAACACCATGTTAAAACCTACATGATGATTCTAGAACTGAAACACCATGTTAAAACCTACATGATGATTCTAGAACTGAAACACCATGTTAAAACCTACATGATGATTCTAGAACTGAAACACCATGTTAAAACCTACATGATGATTCTAGAACTGAAACACCATGTTAAAACCTACATGATGATTCTAGAACTGAAACACCATGTTAAAACCTACATGATGATTCTAGAACTGAAACACCATGTTAAAACCTACATGATGATTCTAGAACTGAAACACTAGGTAAAACCTACATGATGATTCTAGAACTGAAACACTAGGTAAAACCTACATGATGATTCTAGAACTGAAACACCATGTTAAAACCTACATGATGATTCTAGAACTGAAACACCATGTTAAAACCTACATGATGATTCTAGAACTGAAACACCATGTTAAAACCTACATGATGATTCTAGAACTGAAATACCATGTTAAAACCTACATGATGATTCTAGAACTGAAACACCATGTTAAAACCTACATGATGATTCTAGAACTGAAACACCATGTTAAAACCTACATGATGATTCTAGAACTGAAACACCATGTTAAAACCTACATGAT
>NW_028322105.1:797500-822500 GCF_057628025.1 Oncorhynchus mykiss
TAGATGTGGTCTGTAGAGGGTCTCAGTCAGTCTACCTGGTGATGAGTGTGGTCTGTAGAGGGTCTCAGTCAGTCTACCTGCTGATAGATGTGGTCTGTAGAGGTTCTCAGTCAGTCTACCTGCTGATAGATGTGGTCTGTAGAGGGTCTCAGTCAGTCTACCTGGTGATGAGTGTGGTCTGTAGAGGGTCTCAGTCAGTCTACCTGCTGATAGATGTGGTCTGTAGAGGGTCTCAGTCAGTCTACCTGCTGATAGATGTGGTCTCTAGAGGGTCTCAGTCAGTCTACCTGGTGATGAGTGTGGTCTGTAGAGGGTCTCAGTCAGTCTACCTGCTGATAGATGTGGTCTGTAGAGGGTCTCAGTCAGTCTACCTGGTGATGAGTGTGGTCTGTAGAGGGTCTCAGTCAGTCTACCTACTGATAGATGTGGTCTGTAGAGGGTCTCAGTCAGTCTACCTGCTGATAGATGTGGTCTGTAGAGGGTCTCAATCAGTCTACCTGCTGATAGATGTGGTCTGTAGAGGGTCTCAGTCAGTCTACCTGGTGATGAGTGTGGTCTGTAGAGGGTCTCAGTCAGTCTACCTGGTGATGAGTGTGGTCTGTAGAGGGTCTCAGTCAGTCTACCTGCTGATAGATGTGGTCTGTAGAGGGTCTCAGTCAGTCTACCTGGTGATGAGTGTGGTCTGTAGAGGGTCTCAGTCAGTCTACCTGCTGATAGATGTGGTCTGTAGAGGGTCTCAATCAGTCTACCTGCTGATAGATGTGGTCTGTAGAGGGTCTCAGTCAGTCTACCTGGTGATGAGTGTGGTCTGTAGAGGGTCTCAGTCAGTCTACCTGCTGATAGATGTGGTCTGTAGAGGGTCTCAATCAGTCTACCTGGTGATGAGTGTGGTCTGTAGAGGGTCTCAGTCAGTCTACCTGCTGATAGATGTGGTCTGTAGAGGGTCTCAGTCAGTCTACCTGGTGATGAGTGTAGTCTGTAGAGGGTCTCAGTCAGTCTACCTGCTGATAGATGTGGTCTCTAGAGGGTCTCAGTCAGTCTACCTGGTGATGAGTGTGGTCTGTAGAGGGTCTCAGTCAGTCTACCTGCTGATAGATGTGGTCTGTAGAGGGTCTCAGTCAGTCTACCTGGTGATGAGTGTGGTCTGTAGAGGGTCTCAGTCAGTCTACCTGCTGATAGATGTGGTCTGTAGAGGTTCTCAGTCAGTCTACCTGCTGATAGATGTGGTCTGTAGAGGGTCTCAGTCAGTCTACCTGGTGATGAGTGTGGTCTGTAGAGGGTCTCAGTCAGTCTACCTGCTGATAGATGTGGTCTGTAGAGGGTCTCAGTCAGTCTACCTGCTGATAGATGTGGTCTCTAGAGGGTCTCAGTCAGTCTACCTGGTGATGAGTGTGGTCTGTAGAGGGTCTCAGTCAGTCTACCTGCTGATAGATGTGGTCTGTAGAGGGTCTCAGTCAGTCTACCTGGTGATGAGTGTGGTCTGTAGAGGGTCTCAGTCAGTCTACCTACTGATAGATGTGGTCTGTAGAGGGTCTCAGTCAGTCTACCTGCTGATAGATGTGGTCTGTAGAGGGTCTCAATCAGTCTACCTGCTGATAGATGTGGTCTGTAGAGGGTCTCAGTCAGTCTACCTGGTGATGAGTGTGGTCTGTAGAGGGTCTCAGTCAGTCTACCTGGTGATGAGTGTGGTCTGTAGAGGGTCTCAGTCAGTCTACCTGCTGATAGATGTGGTCTGTAGAGGGTCTCAGTCAGTCTACCTGGTGATGAGTGTGGTCTGTAGAGGGTCTCAGTCAGTCTACCTGCTGATAGATGTGGTCTGTAGAGGGTCTCAATCAGTCTACCTGCTGATAGATGTGGTCTGTAGAGGGTCTCAGTCAGTCTACCTGGTGATGAGTGTGGTCTGTAGAGGGTCTCAGTCAGTCTACCTGCTGATAGATGTGGTCTGTAGAGGGTCTCAATCAGTCTACCTGGTGATGAGTGTGGTCTGTAGAGGGTCTCAGTCAGTCTACCTGCTGATAGATGTGGTCTGTAGAGGGTCTCAGTCAGTCTACCTGGTGATGAGTGTGGTCTGTAGAGGGCCTCAGTCAGTCTACCTGCTGATAGATGTGGTCTGTAGAGGTTCTCAGTCAGTCTACCTGCTGATAGATGTGGTCTGTAGAGAGTCTCAGTCAGTCTACCTGGTGATGAGTGTGGTCTGTAGAGGGCCTCAGTCAGTCTACCTAGTGATGGATGTGGTCTGTAGAGGGCCTCAGTCAGTCAGTCTACCTGGTGATGAATGTGGTCTGTAGAGGGTCTCAGTCAGTCAGTCTACCTGGTGATGAATGTGGTCTGTAGAGGGTCTCAGTCAGTCTACCTAGTGATGGATGTGGTCTGTAGAGGGCCTCAGTCAGTCAGTATACCTAGTGATTGATGTGGTCTGTAGAGGGTCTCAGTCAGTCAGTCTACCTGGTGATGAATGTGGTCTGTAGAGGGTCTCAGTCAGTACACCTAGTGATGGATGTAGTCTGTAGAGGGTCTCAGTCAGTATACCTAGTGATGGATGTGGTCTGTAGAGGGCCTCAGTCAGTCAGTATACCTAGTGATGAGTGTGGTCTGTAGAGGGCCTCAGTCAGTCAGTCTACCTAGTGATGGATGTAGTCTGTAGAGGGCCTCAGTCAGTCTACCTGGTGATTGATGCTAGAGCTGCCGCTTTCCGGGAGCAGGAGACTAATCCGGACGCTTATAAGAAATCCCGCTATGCCCTCAGACGAACCATCAAACAAGCAAAGAGTCAATACAGGATTAAGATTGAATCCTGACGCTCGTTGGATGTGGCAGGGCTTGCAAACTATTACAGACTACAAAGGGAAACCCAGCCGTGAGCTGCCCAGTGACGCGAGCCTACCAGACAAGCTAAATGCCTTTTATACTTGCGTCGAGGCAAGCAACACTGAAGCGTGCATGAGAGCTCCAGCTGTTCTGGACGACTGTGTGATTAACGCTCTCTGAAGCCGATGTGAGCAAGACCTTTAAACAGGTCAACATTCAAAGCTGTGGGGCCAGACCGATCACTAGGACGTGTACTCAAAGCATGTGCTGACCAACTGGCAGGTGTCGTCACTGACATTTTCAACATGTCCCTGACCGAGTCTATATTACCTGCATGTTTCAAGCAGACCACCATAGTCCCTGTGCCCAAGGAAGCGAAGGTAACCTGCCTAAACCACCCATAGCCCTCACTTTGGTAGCCATGAAGTGCTTTGAAAGGCTGGCCATGGCTCACATCAACAGCATCCTCCCGGATACCCTAGACCCACTTCAATTTGAAAACCGCCCCAAACAGATCAACAGATGACGCAATCTCAATCGCACTCCACACTACTGGATAGTAGGTAGTAGATACTACCTGCTACCTGCTAACTACTACCTGCTATCTACTATCTACTACCTACTATCTACTATCTACTACCTACTATCTACTATCTACTACCTACTATCTACTACCTACTATCTACTACCTACTATCTACTATCTACTACCTACTATCTACTACCTACTATCTACTGCCTACTATCTACTACCTACTATCTACTATCTACTACCTACTATCTACTACCTACTATCTACTACCTACTATCTACTACCTACTACCTACTATCTACTATCTACTACCTACTATCTACTATCTACTACCTACTATCTACTATCTACTATCTACTATCTACTACCTACTATCTACTATCTACTATCTTCTACCTACTATCTACTATCTACTATCTACTATCTACTATCTTCTACCTACTATCTACTATCTACTACCTACTATCTACTATCTACTACCTACTATCTATTACCTACTATCTACTATCTTCTACCTACTACCTACTACCTACTATCTACTATCTACTACCTACTACATACTATCTACTATCTACTATCTACTATCTACTATCTACTATCTACTACCTACTATCTACTACCTACTATCTTCTACCTACTATCTACTATCTACTATCTACTATCTACTACCTATTATCTATTACCTACTATCTATTACCTACTATCTATTACCTACTATCTATTACCTACTACCTACTATCTACTACCTACTATCTACTACCTACTATCTACTATCTACTATCTACTACCTACTACATACTATCTACTATCTACTACCTACTATCTATTACCTACTATCTATTACCTACTATCTACTATCTACTACCTACTATCTACTATCTACTACCTACTACCTACTATCTACTATCTACTATCTACTACCTACTATCTACTATCTACTACCTACTATCTACTATCTACTATCTACTATCTACTACCTACTATCTACTATCTACTATCTACTACCTACTATCTACTACCTACTATCTACTACCTACTATCTACTATCTACTATCTACTACCTAATACCTACTATCTACTATCTACTACCTACTATCTACTACCTACTATCTACTATCTACTATCTACTACCTACTACATACTATCTACTATCTACTACCTACTATCTATTACCTACTATCTATTACCTACTATCTACTATCTACTACCTACTATTTACTATCTACTACCTACTACCTACTATCTACTATCTACTACCTACTATCTACTACCTACTATCTACTATCTACTATCTACTATCTACTATCTACGACCTTCATGGTTCTTGGCTCTGTCACACATGGTTTGACCTCAGACAGGGAGCAGAGAAGGATTCAGGACAGATAGAGATTATTTCAGCTCCATGGAGTCCTTTCAGGGCTACACAATGGCCCAGCAAAATGAAACTCAATCTTCTTACACAACCGGTTCCTTACTGAAGTGTTGAATGTGGTTATCTTGCCGGGTCACATAAGCACAGCACAGAAAGACAGTCCTGCGAGAGACGAAGAAAGACAATGAAAAATGACTATTCCGGTTGGAAATGAAAACCAAGATGACGACCAATCCCAACGCCGCCACTGCTGCCTCATTTTCTTAGACCCCCCAATACACACACACAGACACACACACACACACACACACACACACACACACACACACACACACACACACACACACACACACACACACACACACACACACACATAGAGACACACACACACACAGAGACACACACACACACACACACACACACACACACTCCATGGTCCCCAATGTAAATCTATTCAAATCAAGAAGCCCAGAGGACATGTTTGTTAATCTCTTCTTTAGTCGTTCCGTTTTATTTTCATTAGGGTCATTTTAAAATGCATGATGATATTAATTACAGCTCTAACTAATCACCTCAGAGTACCATCTCTGAGTCTCTTTAAACCCCCAGCAGCACAGTCTACTTTCCCCTGCTGTAAACTACACAAACAGCACCAGACTACTTTCCCCTGCTGTAAACTACACAAACAGCACCAGACTACTTTCCCCTGCTGTAAACTACACAAACAGCACCAGTCTACTTTCCCCTGCTGTAAACTACACAAACAGCACCAGACTACTTTCCCCTGCTGTAAACTACACAAACAGCACCAGACTACTTTCCCTGCTATAAACTACACAAACAGCACCAGTCTACTTTCCCCTGCTGTAAACTACACAAACAGCACCAGACTACTTTCCCCTGCTGTAAACTACACAAACAGCACCAGACTACTTTCCCCTGCTGTAAACTACACAAACAGCACCAGTCTACTTTCCCCTGCTGTAAACTACACAAACAGCACCAGTCTACTTTCCCCTGCTGTAAACTACACAAACAGCACCAGTCTACTTTCCCCAGCTGTAAACTACACAAACAGCACCAGTCTACTTTCCCCTGCTGTAAACTACACAAACAGCACCAGACTACTTTCCCCTGCTGTAAACTACACAAACAGCACCAGTCTACTTTCCCCTGCTGTAAACTACACAAACAGCACCAGTCTACTTTCCCCTGCTGTAAACTACACAAACAGCACCAGACTACTTTCCCCTGCTGTAAACTACACAAACAGCACCAGTATACTTTCCCCTGCTGTAAACTACACAAACAGCACCAGTCTACTTTCCCCTGCTGTAAACTACACAAACAGCACCAGACTACTTTCCCCTGCTGTAAACTACACAAACAGCACCAGTCTACTTTCCCCTGCTGTAAACTACACAAACAGCACCAGTCTACTTTCCCCTGCTGTAAACTACACAAACAGCACCAGTCTACTTTCCCCTGCTGTAAACTACACAAACAGCACCAGTCTACTTTCTCCTGCTGTAAACTACACAAACAGCACCAGTCTACTTTCCCCTGCTGTAAACTACACAAACAGCACCAGTCTACTTTCCCCTGCTGTAAACTACACAAACAGCACCAGTCTACTTTCTCCTGCTGTAAACTACACAAACAGCACCAGTCTACTTTCCCCTGCTGTAAACTACACAAACAGCACCAGTCTACTTTCCCCTGCTGTAAACTACACAAACAGCACCAGTCTACTTTCCCCTGCTGTAAACTACACAAACAGCACCAGTCTACTTTCCCCTGCTGTAAACTACACAAACAGCACCAGTCTACTTTCCCCTGCTGTAAACTACACAAACAGCACCAGACTACTTTCCCCTGCTGTAAACTACACAAACAGCACCAGTCTACTTTCCCCTGCTGTAAACTACACAAACAGCACCAGACTACTTTCCCCTGCTGTAAACTACACAAACAGCACCAGTCTACTTTCCCCTGCTGTAAACTACACAAACAGCACCAGACTACTTTCCCCTGCTGTAAACTACACAAACAGCACCAGTCTACTTTCCCCTGCTGTAAACTACACAAACAGCACCAGTCTACTTTCCCCTGCTGTAAACTACACAAACAGCACCAGTCTACTTTACCCTGCTGTAAACTACACAAACAGCACCAGACTACTTTCCCCTGCTGTAAACTACACAAACAGCACCAGTCTACTTTCCCCTGCTGTAAACTACACAAACAGCACCAGTCTACTTTCCCCTGCTGTAAACTACACAAACAGCACCAGACTACTTTCCCCTGCTGTAAACTACACAAACAGCACCAGACTACTTTCCCCTGCTGTAAACTACACAAACAGCACCAGACTACTTTCCCCTGCTTTAAACTACACAAACAGCACCAGACTACTTTCCCCTGCTGTAAACTACACAAACAGCACCAGTCTACTTTCCCCTGCTGTAAACTACACAAACAGCACCAGACTACTTTCCCCTGCTGTAAACTACACAAACAGCACCAGACTACTTTCCCCTGCTGTAAACTACACAAACAGCACCAGACTACTTTCCCCTGCTGTAAACTACACAAACAGCACCAGTCTACTTTCCCCTGCTGTAAACTACACAAACAGCACCAGACTACTTTCCCCTGCTGTTAACTACACAAACAGCACCAGACTACTTTCCCCTGCTGTAAACTACACAAACAGCACCAGACTACTTTCCCCTGCTGTAAACTACACAAACAGCACCAGACTACTTTCCCCTGCTGTAAACTACACAAACAGCACCAGACTACTTTCCCCTGCTGTAAACTACACAAACAGCACCAGACTACTTTCCCCTGCTGTAAACTACACAAACAGCACCAGACTATTTTCCCCTGCTGTAAACTACACAAACAGCACCAGTCTACTTTCCCCTGCTGTAAACTACACAAACGTCACCAGTCTACTTTCCCCAGCTGTAAACTACACAAACAGCACCAGTCTACTTTCCCCTGCTGTAAACTACACAAGCAGCACCAGTCTACTTTCCCCAGCTGTAAACTACACAAACAGCACCAGTCTACTTTCCCCTGCTGTAAACTACACAAACAGCACCAGTCTACTTTCCCCTGCTGTAAACTACACAAACAGCACCAGACTACTTTCCCCTGCTGTAAACTACACAAACAGCACCAGTCTACTTTCCCCTGCTGTAAACTACACAAACAGCACCAGTCTACTTTCCCCTGCTGTAAACTACACAAACAGCACCAGTCTACTTTCCCCTGCTGTAAACTACACAAACAGCACCAGTCTACTTTCCCCTGCTGTAAACTACACAAACAGCACCAGACTACTTTCCCCTGCTGTAAACTACACAAACAGCACCAGTCTACTTTCCCCTGCTGTAAACTACACAAACAGCACCAGTCTACTTTCCCCTGCTGTAAACTACACAAACAGCACCAGTCTACTTTCCCCTGCTGTAAACTACACAAACAGCACCAGTCTACTTTCCCCTGCTGTAAACTACACAAACAGCACCAGTCTACTTTCCCCTGCTGTAAACTACACAAACAGCACCAGTCTACTTTCCCCTGCTGTAAACTACACAAACAGCACCAGACTACTTTTTAAACTCTTTAAATAAATCTCTACTTTTTTACCCTCGAGATGTTTTTTTTTTTACTCCTTAAATGTGTCCCCTATTTTTTTGTTGTTGACCAGACTTTATCCAAACATGAACTTTATGTTGTGTAGTATGTTTAAATCCCCAGCAGCCCAGTCTACTGTAATGTTGTATGTTTAAATCCCCAGCAGCCCAGTCTACTGTTGTGTTGTGTAGTATGTTTAAATCCCCAGCAGCCCAGTCTACTGTTATGTTGTGTAGTATGTTTAAATCCCCAGCAGCCCAGTCTACTGTAATGTTGTGTAGTATGTTTAAATCCCCAGCAGCCCAGTCTACTGTTATGTTGTGTAGTATGTTTAAATCCCCAGCAGCCCAGTCTGCTGTTGTGTAGTGTAGTATGTTTAAATCCCCAGCAGCCCAGTCTACTGTAATGTTGTGTAGTATGTTTAAATCCCCAGCAGCCCAGTCTATTGTTGTGTAGTATGTTTAAATCCCCAGCAGCCCAGTCTACTGTTGTGTTGTGTTGTATGTTTAAATCCCCAACAGCCCAGTCTACTGTTATGTTGTGTTGTATGTTTAAATCCCCAGCAGCCCAGTCTACTGTTGTGAAGTATGTTTAAATCCCCAGCAGCCCAGTCTACTGTTATGTTGTGTAGTATGTTTAAATCCCCAGCAGCCCAGTCTACTGTTATGTTGTGTAGTATGTTTAAATCCCCAGCAGCCCAATCTACTGTTATGTTGTATGTTTAAATCCCCCAGCAGCCCAGTCTACTGTAATGTTGTGTAGTATGTTTAAATCCCCAGCAGCCCAGTCTACTGTAATGTTGTGTAGTATGTTTAAATCCCCAGCAGCCCAGTCTACTGTTGTGTTGTGTAGTATGTTTAAATCCCCAGCAGCCCAGTCTACTGTTATGTTGTGTAGTATGTTTAAATCCCCCAGCAGCCCAGTCTACTGTAATGTTGTGTAGTATGTTTAAATCCCCAGCAGCCCAGTCTACTGTAATGTTGTGTGTTTAAATCCCCAGCAGCCCAGTCTACTGTAATGTTGTATGTTTAAATCCCCAGCAGCCCAGTCTACTGTAATGTTGTGTAGTATGTTTAAATCCCCAGCAGCCCAGTCTACTGTAATGTTGTGTGTTTAAATCCCCAGCAGCCCAGTCTACTGTTGTGTAGTATGTTTAAATCCCCAGCAGCCCAGTCTACTGTTGTGTTGTGTAGTATGTTTAAATCCCCAGCAGCCCAGTCTACTGTAATGTTGTGTAGTATGTTTAAATCCCCAGCAGCCCAGTCTACTGTTATGTTGTGTAGTATGTTTAAATCCCCAGCAGCCCAGTCTACTGTTGTGTTGTGTAGTATGTTTAAATCCCCAGCAGCCCAGTCTACTGTAATGTTGTGTAGTATGTTTAAATCCCCAGCAGTCCAGTCTACTGTTATGTTGTGTTGTATGTTTAAATCCCCAGCAGCCCAGTCTACTGTTATGTTGTATGTTTAAATCCCCAGCAGCCCAGTCTACTGTAATGTTGTGTAGTATGTTTAAATCCCCAGCAGCCCAGTCTACTGTAATGTTGTGTAGTATGTTTAAATCCCCAGCAGCCCAGTCTACTGTTATGTTGTGTTGTATGTTTAAATCCCCAGCAGCCCAGTCTACTGTTATGTTGTGTAGTATGTTTAAATCCCCAGCAGCCCAGTCTACTGTTATGTTGTATGTTTAAATCCCCAGCAGCCCAGTCTACTGTTATGTTGTGTAGTATGTTTAAATCCCCAGCAGCCCAGTCTACTGTAATGTTGTGTAGTATGTTTAAATCCCCAGCAGCCCAGTCTACTGTAATGTTGTGTAGTATGTTTAAATCCCCAGCAGTCCAGTCTACTGTTATGTTGTGTTGTATGTTTAAATCCCCAGCAGCCCAGTCTACTGTTATGTTGTATGTTTAAATCCCCAGCAGCCCAGTCTACTGTTGTGTAGTATGTTTAAATCCCCAGCAGCCCAGTCTACTGTAATGTTGTGTAGTATGTTTAAATCCCCAGCAGCCCAGTCTACTGTAATGTTGTGTAGTATGTTTAAATCCCCAGCAGCCCAGTCTACTGTTATGTTGTGTAGTATGTTTAAATCCCCAGCAGCCCAGTCTACTGTTATGTTGTGTAGCATGTTTAAATCCCCAGCAGCCCAGTCTACTGTAATGTTGTGTAGTATGTTTAAATCCCCAGCAGCCCAGTCTACTGTAATGTTGTGTAGTATGTTTAAATCCCCAGCACCCCAGTCTACTGTTATGTTGTGTGTTTAAATCCCCCAGCAGCCCAGTCTACTGTAATGTTGTATGTTTAAATCCCCAGCAGCCCAGTCTACTGTAATGTTGTATGTTTAAATCCCCAGCACCCCAGTCTACTGTTATGTTGTGTAGTATGTTTAAATCCCCAGCAGCCCAGTCTACTGTAATGTTGTATGTTTAAATCCCCAGCAGCCCAGTCTACTGTTATGTTGTGTAGTATGTTTAAATCCCCAGCACCCCAGTCTACTGTTATGTTGTGTGTTTAAATCCCCCAGCAGCCCAGTCTACTGTAATGTTGTATGTTTAAATCCCCAGCAGCCCAGTCTACTGTAATGTTGTATGTTTAAATCCCCAGCAGCCCAGTCTACTGTTATGTTGTATGTTTAAATCCCCAGCAGCCCAGTCTACTGTAATGTTGTGTAGTATGTTTAAATCCCCAGCAGCCCAGTCTACTGTTATGTTGTGTAGTATGTTTAAATCCCCAGCAGCCCAGTCTACTGTTATGTTGTGTAGTATGTTTAAATGCCCAGCAGCCCAGTCTACTGTTATGTTGTGTAGTATGTTTAAATCCCCAGCAGCCCAGTCTACTGTTATGTTGTGTAGTATGTTTAAATCCCCAGCAGCCCAGTCTACTGTAATGTAGTATGTTTAAATCCCCAGCAGCCCAGTCTACTGTAATGTAGTATGTTTAAATCCCCCAGCAGCCCAGTCTACTGTTATGTTGTGTAGTATGTTTAAATCCCCAGCAGCCCAGTCTACTGTAATGTTGTGTAGTATGTTTAAATCCCCCAGCAGCCCAGTCTACTGTTATGTTGTGTAGTATGTTTAAATCCCCAGCAGCCCAGTCTACTGTTATGTTGTGTAGTATGTTTAAATCCCCAGCAGCCCAGTCTACTGTTATGTTGTGTAGTATGTTTAAATCCCCAGCAGCCCAGTCTACTGTTATGTTGTGTAGTATGTTTAAATCCCCCAGCAGCCCAGTCTACTGTTATGTTGTGTAGTATGTTTAAATCCCCAGCAGCCCAGTCTACTGTTATGTTGTATGTTTAAATCCCCCAGCAGCCCAGTCTACTGTTATGTTGTGTAGTATGTTTAAATCCCCAGCAGCCCAGTCTACTGTTATGTTGTGTAGTATGTTTAAATCCCCCAGCAGCCCAGTCTACTGTAATGTGGTATGTTTAAATCCCCAGCAGCCCAGTCTACTGTTATGTTGTGTAGTATGTTTAAATCCCCAGCAGCCCAGTCTACTGTTATGTTGTATGTTTAAATCCCCAGCAGCCCAGTCTACTGTTGTGTTGTGTAGTATGTTTAAATCCCCAGCAGCCCAGTCTACTGTTATGTTGTGTAGTATGTTTAAATCCCCCAGCAGCCCAGTCTACTGTAATGTTGTATGTTTAAATCCCCAGCAGCCCAGTCTACTGTTATGTTGTGTAGTATGTTTAAATCCCCAGCAGCCCAGTCTACTGTAATGTTGTGTAGTATGTTTAAATCCCCAGCAGCCCAGTCTACTGTTATGTTGTGTTGTATGTTTAAATCCCCAGCAGCCCAGTCTACTGTTATGTTGTATGTTTAAATCCCCAGCAGCCCAGTCTACTGTTATGTTGTGTAGTATGTTTAAACCCCCAGCAGCCCAGTCTACTGTAATGTTGTGTTGTATGTTTAAATCCCCAGCAGCCCAGTCTACTGTAATGTTGTATGTTTAAATCCCCAGCAGCCCAGTCTACTGTTATGTTGTGTAGTATGTTTAAATCCCCAGCAGCCCAGTCTACTGTTATGTTGTATGTTTAAATCCCCAGCAGCCCAGTCTACTGTTATGTTGTATGTTTAAATCCCCAGCAGCCCAGTCTACTGTTGTGTAGTATGTTTAAATCCCCAGCAGCCCAGTCTACTGTTATGTTGTATGTTTAAATCCCCAGCAGCCCAGTCTACTGTAATGTTGTATGTTTAAATCCCCAGCAGCCCAGTCTACTGTTGTGTTGTGTAGTATGTTTAAATCCCCAGCAGCCCAGTCTACTGTTATGTTGTGTTGTATGTTTAAATCCCCAGCAGCCCAGTCTACTGTTATGTTGTGTTGTATGTTTAAATCCCCAGCAGCCCAGTCTACTGTAATGTTGTGTAGTATGTTTAAATCCCCAGCAGCCCAGTCTACTGTTATGTTGTATGTTTAAATCCCCCAGCAGCCCAGTCTACTGTTGTGTTGTGTAGTATGTTTAAATCCCCAGCAGCCCAGTCTACTGTAATGTTGTGTAGTATGTTTAAATCCCCAGCAGCCCAGTCTACTGTTGTGTAGTATGTTTAAATCCCCCAGCAGCCCAGTCTACTGTTGTGTTGTGTAGTATGTTTAAATCCCCAGCAGCCCAGTCTACTGTAATGTTGTATGTTTAAATCCCCAGCAGCCCAGTCTACTGTTGTGTTGTGTAGTATGTTTAAATCCCCAGCAGCCCAGTCTACTGTAATGTTGTATGTTTAAATCCCCAGCAGCCCAGTCTACTGTTATGTTGTATGTTTAAATCCCCAGCAGCCAAGTCTACTGTAATGTTGTATGTTTAAATCCCCAGCAGCCCAGTCTACTGTTGTGTAGTATGTTTAAATCCCCAGCAGCCCAGTCTACTGTAATGTTGTGTAGTATGTTTAAATCCCCAGCAGCCCAGTCTACTGTTATGTTGTGTAGTATGTTTAAATCCCCAGCAGCCCAGTCTACTGTTGTGTAGTATGTTTAAATCCCCAGCAGCCCAGTCTACTGTTATTTTGTGTAGTATGTTTAAATCCCCAGCAGCCCAGTCTACTGTTATGTTGTGTAGTATGTTTAAATCCCCAGCAGCCCAGTCTACTGTTATGTTGTGTAGTATGTTTAAATCCCCAGCAGCCCAGTCTACTGTTGTGTTGTATGTTTAAATCCCCAGCAGCCCAGTCTACTGTTATGTTGTATGTTTAAATCCCCAGCAGCACAGTCTACTGTTATGTTGTATGTTTAAATCCCCAGCAGCCAAGTCTACTGTAATGTTGTATGTTTAAATCCCCAGCAGCCCAGTCTACTGTTGTGTAGTATGTTTAAATCCCCAGCAGCCCAATCTACTGTTATGTTGTGTAGTATGTTTAAATCCCCCAGCAGCCCAGTCTACTGTAATGTTGTGTAGTATGTTTAAATCCCCAGCAGCCCAGTCTACTGTAATGTTGTGTAGTATGTTTAAATCCCCAGCAGCCCAGTCTACTGTTATGTTGTATGTTTAAATCCCCAGCAGCCCAGTCTACTGTTATGTTGTATGTTTAAATCCCCAGCAGCCCAGTCTACTGTAATGTTGTGTAGTATGTTTAAATCCCCAACAGCCCAGTCTACTGTAATGTTGTGTAGTATGTTTAAATCCCCAGCAGCCCAGTCTACTGTTGTGTTGTGTAGTATGTTTAAATCCCCAGCAGCCCAGTCTACTGTTATGTTGTGTAGTATGTTTAAATCCCCAGCAGCCCAGTCTACTGTTATGTTGTGTAGTATGTTTAAATCCCCAGCAGCCCAGTCTACTGTAATGTTGTGTTGTATGTTTAAATCCCCAGCAGCCCAGTCTACTGTAATGTTGTATGTTTAAATCCCCAGCAGTCCAGTCTACTGTAATGTTGTGTAGTATGTTTAAACCCCCAGCAGCCCAGTCTACTGTTATGTTGTGTAGTATGTTTAAATCCCCAGCAGCCCAGTCTACTGTAATGTTGTGTAGTATGTTTAAATCCCCAGCAGCCCAGTCTACTGTTGTGTTGTGTAGTATGTTTAAATCCCCAGCAGCCCAGTCTACTGTTGTGTTGTGTAGTATGTTTAAATCCCCAGCAGCCCAGTCTACTGTTGTGTTGTGTAGTATGTTTAAATCCCCAGCAGCCCAGTCTACTGTTGTGTTGTGTAGTATGTTTAAATCCCCAGCAGCCCAGTCTACTGTTATGTTGTGTAGTATGTTTAAATCCCCAGCAGCCCAGTCTACTGTAATGTTGTGTAGTATGTTTAAATCCCCAGCAGCCCAGTCTACTGTAATGTTGTGTAGTATGTTTAAATCCCCAGCAGCCCAGTCTACTGTTGTGTTGTGTAGTATGTTTAAATCCCCAGCAGCCCAGTCTACTGTTATGTTGTGTAGTATGTTTAAATCCCCAGCAGCCCAGTCTACTGTTATGTTGTGTAGTATGTTTAAATCCCCAGCAGCCCAGTCTACTGTAATGTGGTATGTTTAAATCCCCAGCAGCCCAGTCTACTGTAATGTTGTGTAGTATGTTTAAATCCCCAGCAGCCCAGTCTACTGTTATGTTGTGTAGTATGTTTAAATCCCCAGCAGCCCAGTCTACTGTTATGTTGTGTAGTATGTTTAAATCCCCAGCAGCCCAGTCTACTGTTGTGTAGTGTAGTATGTTTAAATCCCCAGCAGCCCAGTCTACTGTTATGTTGTGTAGTATGTTTAAATCCCCAGCAGCCCAGTCTACTGTTGTGTTGTATGTTTAAATCCCCAGCAGCCCAGTCTACTGTTGTGTTGTGTAGTATGTTTAAATCCCCAGCAGCCCAGTCTACTGTTGTGTAGTATGTTTAAATCCCCAGCAGCCCAGTCTACTGTTGTGTTGTGTTGTATGTTTAAATCCCCAACAGCCCAGTCTACTGTTATGTTGTGTTGTATGTTTAAATCCCCAGCAGCCCAGTCTACTGTTGTGTAGTATGTTTAAATCCCCAGCAGCCCAGTCTACTGTTATGTTGTGTAGTATGTTTAAATCCCCAGCAGCCCAGTCTACTGTTATGTTGTGTAGTATGTTTAAATCCCCAGCAGCCCAATCTACTGTTATGTTGTATGTTTAAATCCCCCAGCAGCCCAGTCTACTGTAATGTTGTGTAGTATGTTTAAATCCCCAGCAGCCCAGTCTACTGTAATGTTGTGTAGTATGTTTAAATCCCCAGCAGCCCAGTCTACTGTTGTGTTGTGTAGTATGTTTAAATCCCCAGCAGCCCAGTCTACTGTTATGTTGTGTAGTATGTTTAAATCCCCCAGCAGCCCAGTCTACTGTAATGTTGTGTAGTATGTTTAAATCCCCAGCAGCCCAGTCTACTGTAATGTTGTGTGTTTAAATCCCCAGCAGCCCAGTCTACTGTAATGTTGTATGTTTAAATCCCCAGCAGCCCAGTCTACTGTAATGTTGTGTAGTATGTTTAAATCCCCAGCAGCCCAGTCTACTGTAATGTTGTGTGTTTAAATCCCCAGCAGCCCAGTCTACTGTTGTGTAGTATGTTTAAATCCCCAGCAGCCCAGTCTACTGTTGTGTTGTGTAGTATGTTTAAATCCCCAGCAGCCCAGTCTACTGTAATGTTGTGTAGTATGTTTAAATCCCCAGCAGCCCAGTCTACTGTTGTGTTGTGTAGTATGTTTAAATCCCCAGCAGCCCAGTCTACTGTTATGTTGTATGTTTAAATCCCCAGCAGCCCAGTCTACTGTAATGTTGTGTAGTATGTTTAAATCCCCAGCAGTCCAGTCTACTGTTATGTTGTGTTGTATGTTTAAATCCCCAGCAGCCCAGTCTACTGTTATGTTGTATGTTTAAATCCCCAGCAGCCCAGTCTACTGTAATGTTGTGTAGTATGTTTAAATCCCCAGCAGCCCAGTCTACTGTTATGTTGTGTTGTATGTTTAAATCCCCAGCAGCCCAGTCTACTGTTATGTTGTGTAGAATGTTTAAATCCCCAGCAGCCCAGTCTACTGTTATGTTGTATGTTTAAATCCCCAGCAGCCCAGTCTACTGTTATGTTGTGTAGTATGTTTAAATCCCCAGCAGCCCAGTCTACTGTAATGTTGTGTAGTATGTTTAAATCCCCAGCAGCCCAGTCTACTGTAATGTTGTGTAGTATGTTTAAATCCCCAGCAGTCCAGTCTACTATTATGTTGTGTTGTATGTTTAAATCCCCAGCAGCCCAGTCTACTGTTATGTTGTATGTTTAAATCCCCAGCAGCCCAGTCTACTGTTGTGTAGTATGTTTAAATCCCCAGCAGCCCAGTCTACTGTAATGTTGTGTAGTATGTTTAAATCCCCAGCAGCCCAGTCTACTGTAATGTTGTGTAGTATGTTTAAATCCCCAGCAGCCCAGTCTACTGTTATGTTGTGTAGTATGTTTAAATCCCCAGCAGCCCAGTCTACTGTAATGTTGTGTAGTATGTTTAAATCCCCAGCACCCCAGTCTACTGTTATGTTGTGTGTTTAAATCCCCCAGCAGCCCAGTCTACTGTAATGTTGTATGTTTAAATCCCCAGCAGCCCAGTCTACTGTAATGTTGTATGTTTAAATCCCCAGCACCCCAGTCTACTGTTATGTTGTGTAGTATGTTTAAATCCCCAGCAGCCCAGTCTACTGTTATGTTGTATGTTTAAATCCCCAGCAGCCCAGTCTACTGTTATGTTGTGTAGTATGTTTAAATCCCCAGCACCCCAGTCTACTGTTATGTTGTGTGTTTAAATCCCCCAGCAGCCCAGTCTACTGTAATGTTGTATGTTTAAATCCCCAGCAGCCCAGTCTACTGTAATGTTGTATGTTTAAATCCCCAGCAGCCCAGTCTACTGTTATGTTGTATGTTTAAATCCCCAGCAGCCCAGTCTACTGTAATGTTGTGTAGTATGTTTAAATCCCCAGCAGCCCAGTCTACTGTTATGTTGTGTTGTATGTTTAAATACCCAGCAGCCCAGTCTACTGTTATGTTGTGTTGTATGTTTAAATCCCCAGCAGCCCAGTCTACTGTTATGTTGTGTAGTATGTTTAAATCCCCAGCAGCCCAGTCTACTGTTATGTTGTATGTTTAAATCCCCAGCAGCCCAGTCTACTGTTATGTTGTGTAGTATGTTTAAATCCCCAGCAGCCCAGTCTACTGTAATGTTGTGTAGTATGTTTAAATCCCCAGCAGCCCAGTCTACTGTTATGTTGTGTTGTATGTTTAAATCCCCAGCAGCCCAGTCTACTGTTATGTTGTGTAGTATGTTTAAATCCCCAGCAGCCCAGTCTACTGTTATGTTGTATGTTTAAATCCCCAGCAGCCCAGTCTACTGTTATGTTGTGTAGTATGTTTAAATCCCCAGCAGCCCAGTCTACTGTAATGTTGTGTAGTATGTTTAAATCCCCAGCAGCCCAGTCTACTGTAATGTTGTGTAGTATGTTTAAATCCCCAGCAGTCCAGTCTACTGTTATGTTGTGTTGTATGTTTAAATCCCCAGCAGCCCAGTCTACTGTTATGTTGTATGTTTAAATCCCCAGCAGCCCAGTCTACTGTTGTGTAGTATGTTTAAATCCCCAGCAGCCCAGTCTACTGTAATGTTGTGTAGTATGTTTAAATCCCCAGCAGCCCAGTCTACTGTTATGTTGTGTAGTATGTTTAAATCCCCAGCAGCCCAGTCTACTGTTATGTTGTGTAGTATGTTTAAATCCCCAGCAGCCCAGTCTACTGTAATGTTGTGTAGTATGTTTAAATCCCCAGCACCCCAGTCTACTGTTATGTTGTGTGTTTAAATCCCCCAGCAGCCCAGTCTACTGTAATGTTGTATGTTTAAATCCCCAGCAGCCCAGTCTACTGTAATGTTGTATGTTTAAATCCCCAGCACCCCAGTCTACTGTTATGTTGTGTAGTATGTTTAAATCCCCAGCAGCCCAGTCTACTGTTATGTTGTATGTTTAAATCCCCAGCAGCCCAGTCTACTGTTATGTTGTGTAGTATGTTTAAATCCCCAGCACCCCAGTCTACTGTTATGTTGTGTGTTTAAATCCCCCAGCAGCCCAGTCTACTGTAATGTTGTATGTTTAAATCCCCAGCAGCCCAGTCTACTGTAATGTTGTATGTTTAAATCCCCAGCAGCCCAGTCTACTGTTATGTTGTATGTTTAAATCCCCAGCAGCCCAGTCTACTGTAATGTTGTGTAGTATGTTTAAATCCCCAGCAGCCCAGTCTACTGTTATGTTGTGTAGTATGTTTAAATCCCCAGCAGCCCAGTCTACTGTTATGTTGTGTAGTATGTTTAAATGCCCAGCAGCCCAGTCTACTGTTATGTTGTGTAGTATGTTTAAATCCCCAGCAGCCCAGTCTACTGTAATGTTGTATGTTTAAATCCCCAGCAGCCCAGTCTACTGTTATGTTGTATGTTTAAATCCCCAGCAGCCCAGTCTACTGTTATGTTGTGTAGTATGTTTAAATCCCCAGCACCCCAGTCTACTGTTATGTTGTGTAGTATGTTTAAATCCCCAGCAGCCCAGTCTACTGTAATGTAGTATGTTTAAATCCCCAGCAGCCCAGTCTACTGTAATGTAGTATGTTTAAATCCCCAGCAGCCCAGTCTACTGTTGTGTTGTGTAGTATGTTTAAATCCCCAGCAGTCCAGTCTACTGTTATGTTGTGTAGTATGTTTAAATCCCCCAGCAGCCCAGTCTACTGTTATGTTGTATGTTTAAATCCCCAGCAGCCCAGTCTACTGTTGTGTTGTGTAGTATGTTTAAATCCCCAGCAGCCCAGTCTACTGTAATGTTATGTAGTATGTTTAAATCCCCCAGCAGCCCAGTCTACTGTTATGTTGTGTAGTATGTTTAAATCCCCAGCAGCCCAGTCTACTGTTATGTTGTGTAGTATGTTTAAATGCCCAGCAGCCCAGTCTACTGTTATGTTGTGTAGTATGTTTAAATCCCCAGCAGCCCAGTCTACTGTAATGTAGTATGTTTAAATCCCCAGCAGCCCAGTCTACTGTAATGTAGTATGTTTAAATCCCCCAGCAGCCCAGTCTACTGTTATGTTGTGTAGTATGTTTAAATCCCCAGCAGCCCAGTCTACTGTAATGTTGTGTATTATGTTTAAATCCCCCAGCAGCCCAGTCTACTGTTATGTTGTGTAGTATGTTTAAATCCCCAGCAGCCCAGTCTACTGTTATGTTGTGTAGTATGTTTAAATCCCCAGCAGCCCAGTCTACTGTTATGTTGTGTAGTATGTTTAAATCCCCCAGCAGCCCAGTCTACTGTTATGTTGTGTAGTATGTTTAAATCCCCAGCAGCCCAGTCTACTGTTATGTTGTATGTTTAAATCCCCCAGCAGCCCAGTCTACTGTTATGTTGTGTAGTATGTTTAAATCCCCAGCAGCCCAGTCTACTGTTATGTTGTGTAGTATGTTTAAATCCCCCAGCAGCCCAGTCTACTGTAATGTGGTATGTTTAAATCCCCAGCAGCCCAGTCTACTGTTATGTTGTGTAGTATGTTTAAATCCCCAGCAGCCCAGTCTACTGTTATGTTGTATGTTTAAATCCCCAGCAGCCCAGTCTACTGTTGTGTTGTGTAGTATGTTTAAATCCCCAGCAGCCCAGTCTACTGTTATGTTGTGTAGTATGTTTAAATCCCCCAGCAGCCCAGTCTACTGTAATGTTGTATGTTTAAATCCCCAGCAGCCCAGTCTACTGTTATGTTGTGTAGTATGTTTAAATCCCCAGCAGCCCAGTCTACTGTAATGTTGTGTAGTATGTTTAAATCCCCAGCAGCCCAGTCTACTGTTATGTTGTGTTGTATGTTTAAATCCCCAGCAGCCCAGTCTACTGTTATGTTGTATGTTTAAATCCCCAGCAGCCCAGTCTACTGTTATGTTGTGTAGTATGTTTAAACCCCCAGCAGCCCAGTCTACTGTAATGTTGTGTTGTATGTTTAAATCCCCAGCAGCCCAGTCTACTGTAATGTTGTATGTTTAAATCCCCAGCAGCCCAGTCTACTGTTATGTTGTGTAGTATGTTTAAATCCCCAGCAGCCCAGTCTACTGTTATGTTGTATGTTTAAATCCCCAGCAGCCCAGTCTACTGTTATGTTGTATGTTTAAATCCCCAGCAGCCCAGTCTACTGTTGTGTAGTATGTTTAAATCCCCAGCAGCCCAGTCTACTGTTATGTTGTATGTTTAAATCCCCAGCAGCCCAGTCTACTGTAATGTTGTATGTTTAAATCCCCCAGCAGCCCAGTCTACTGTTGTGTTGTGTAGTATGTTTAAATCCCCAGCAGCCCAGTCTACTGTTATGTTGTGTTGTATGTTTAAATCCCCAGCAGCCCAGTCTACTGTTATGTTGTGTTGTATGTTTAAATCCCCAGCAGCCCAGTCTACTGTAATGTTGTGTAGTATGTTTAAATCCCCAGCAGCCCAGTCTACTGTTATGTTGTATGTTTAAATCCCCCAGCAGCCCAGTCTACTGTTGTGTTGTGTAGTATGTTTAAATCCCCAGCAGCCCAGTCTACTGTAATGTTGTGTAGTATGTTTAAATCCCCAGCAGCCCAGTCTACTGTTGTGTAGTATGTTTAAATCCCCCAGCAGCCCAGTCTACTGTTGTGTTGTGTAGTATGTTTAAATCCCCAGCAGCCCAGTCTACTGTAATGTTGTATGTTTAAATCCCCAGCAGCCCAGTCTACTGTTGTGTTGTGTAGTATGTTTAAATCCCCAGCAGCCCAGTCTACTGTAATGTTGTATGTTTAAATCCCCAGCAGCCCAGTCTACTGTTATGTTGTATGTTTAAATCCCCAGCAGCCAAGTCTACTGTAATGTTGTATGTTTAAATCCCCAGCAGCCCAGTCTACTGTTGTGTAGTATGTTTAAATCCCCAGCAGCCCAGTCTACTGTAATGTTGTGTAGTATGTTTAAATCCCCAGCAGCCCAGTCTACTGTTATGTTGTGTAGTATGTTTAAATCCCCAGCAGCCCAGTCTACTGTTGTGTAGTATGTTTAAATCCCCAGCAGCCCAGTCTACTGTTATGTTGTGTAGTATGTTTAAATCCCCAGCAGCCCAGTCTACTGTTGTGTTGTATGTTTAAATCCCCAGCAGCCCAGTCTACTGTTATGTTGTATGTTTAAATCCCCAGCAGCCCAGTCTACTGTTATGTTGTATGTTTAAATCCCCAGCAGCCAAGTCTACTGTAATGTTGTATGTTTAAATCCCCAGCAGCCCAGTCTACTGTTGTGTAGTATGTTTAAATCCCCAGCAGCCCAATCTACTGTTATGTTGTGTAGTATGTTTAAATCCCCAGCAGCCCAGTCTACTGTAATGTTGTGTAGTATGTTTAAATCCCCAGCAGCCCAGTCTACTGTTGTGTAGTATGTTTAAATCCCCAGCAGCCCAATCTACTGTTATGTTGTGTAGTATGTTTAAATCCCCAGCAGCCCAGTCTACTGTAATGTTGTGTAGTATGTTTAAATCCCCAGCAGCCCAGTCTACTGTAATGTTGTGTAGTATGTTTAAATCCCCAGCAGCCCAGTCTACTGTTATGTTGTATGTTTAAATCCCCAGCAGCCCAGTCTACTGTTATGTTGTATGTTTAAATCCCCAGCAGCCCAGTCTACTGTAATGTTGTGTAGTATGTTTAAATCCCCAACAGCCCAGTCTACTGTAATGTTGTGTAGTATGTTTAAATCCCCAGCAGCCCAGTCTACTGTTGTGTTGTGTAGTATGTTTAAATCCCCAGCAGCCCAGTCTACTGTTATGTTGTGTAGTATGTTTAAATCCCCAGCAGCCCAGTCTACTGTAATGTTGTGTTGTATGTTTAAATCCCCAGCAGCCCAGTCTACTGTTATGTTGTGTAGTATGTTTAAATCCCCAGCAGCCCAGTCTACTGTTATGTTGTGTAGTATGTTTAAATCCCCAGCAGCCCAGTCTACTGTAATGTTGTGTTGTATGTTTAAATCCCCAGCAGCCCAGTCTACTGTTATGTTGTGTAGTATGTTTAAATCCCCAGCAGCCCAGTCTACTGTTATGTTGTGTAGTATGTTTAAATCCCCAGCAGCCCAGTCTACTGTAATGTTGTGTAGTATGTTTAAATCCCCAGCAGCCCAGTCTACTGTAATGTTGTGTTGTATGTTTAAATCCCCAGCAGCCCAGTCTACTGTTATGTTGTGTAGTATGTTTAAATCCCCAGCAGCCCAGTCTACTGTTATGTTGTATGTTTAAATCCCCAGCAGCCCAGTCTACTGTAATGTTGTGTAGTATGTTTAAATCCCCAGCAGCCCAGTCTACTGTTCTGTTGTGTAGTATGTTTAAATCCCCAGCAGCCCAGTCTACTGTTATGTTGTGTAGTATGTTTAAATCCCCAGCAGCCCAGTCTACTGTTATGTTGTATGTTTAAATCCCCAGCAGCCCAGTCTACTGTTATGTTGTGTAGTATGTTTAAATCCCCAGCAGCCCAGTCTACTGTAATGTTGTGTAGTATGTTTAAATCCCCAGCAGCCCAGTCTACTGTAATGTTGTATGTTTAAATCCCCAGCAGTCCAGTCTACTGTAATGTTGTGTTGTATGTTTAAATCCCCAGCAGCCCAGTCTACTGTTATGTTGTGTAGTATGTTTAAATCCCCAGCAGCCCAGTCTACTGTAATGTTGTGTAGTATGTTTAAATCCCCAGCAGCCCAGTCTACTGTAATGTTGTGTTGTATGTTTAAATCCCCAGCAGCCCAGTCTACTGTAATGTTGTATGTTTAAATCCCCAGCAGCCCAGTCTACTGTTATGTTGTATGTTTAAAGCCCCAGCAGCCCAGTCTACTGTTATGTTGTGTAGTATGTTTAAATCCCCAGCAGCCCAGTCTACTGTAATGTTGTGTAGTATGTTTAAATCCCCAGCAGCCCAGTCTACTGTTATGTTGTATGTTTAAATCCCCCAGCAGCCCAGTCTACTGTTATGTTGTGTAGTATGTTTAAATCCCCAGCAGCCCAGTCTACTGTTATGTTGTATGTTTAAATCCCCAGCAGCCCAGTCTACTGTTATGTTGTGTAGTATGTTTAAATCCCCAGCAGCCCAGTCTACTGTTATGTTGTGTAGTATGTTTAAATCCCCAGCAGCCCAGTCTACTGTTATGTTGTGTTGTATGTTTAAATCCCCAGCAGCCCAGTCTACTGTTGTGTTGTATGTTTAAATCCCCAGCAGCCCAGTCTACTGTTATGTTGTATGTTTAAATCCCCAGCAGCCCAGTCTACTGTTATGTTGTATGTTTAAATCCCCAGCAGCCCAGTCTACTGTTATGTTGTGTAGTATGTTTAAATCCCCAGCAGCCCAGTCTACTGTTGTGTTGTATGTTTAAATCCCCAGCAGCCCAGTCTACTGTTATGTTGTGTAGTATGTTTAAATCCCCAGCAGCCCAGTCTACTGTTATGTTGTGTAGTATGTTTAAATCCCCAGCAGCCCAGTCTACTGTTATGTTGTGTAGTATGTTTAAATTGAGAGATCGGACCAATACGCAGCGTGGAACGTGTTCATGATATTTAAACAGAACGGAACACTCAATGACAAAAAAACAACAACAAGAGAACGAAAAAAATGAAACCGAAACAGTTGTGTCTGGTGCAGACACGCTAAACAGAAAATAATCCCCCACAAAACCCAGGTGGGAAAAGGCTACCTAAGTGTGGTTCTCAGTCAGAGACAACGAACTCTGTTCTCTGATTGAGAACCATACTAGGCCAAACACGTAGAAATATAACAACATAGAAAAAAGAACAAAGACAACCCACCACAACTCACGCCCTGACCAACCTAACACAAAGACATAGACTACCCACCCCAACTCACGCCCTGACCAACCTAAAACAAAGACATAGACTACCCACTCCAACTCACGCCCTGACCAACCTACACAAAGACATAGACTACCCACTCCAACTCACGACCTGAACAACCTAACACAAAGACATAGACTACCCACCCCAACTCACGACCTGACCAACCTAACACAAAGACATAGACTACCCACCCCAACTCACGACCTGACCAACCTAACACAAAGACATAGACTACCCACTCCAACTCACGCCCTGACCAACCTAACACAAAGACATAGACTACCCACTCCAACTCACGCCCTGACCAACCTAACACAAAGACATAGACTACCCACCACAACTCACGCCCTGACCAACCTAACACAAAGACATAGACTACCCACCACAACTCACGCCCTGACCAACCTAACACAAAGACATAGACTACCCACCACAACTCACGCCCTGACCAACCTAACACAAAGACATAGACTACCCACCCCAACTCACGACCTGACCAACCTAACACAAAGACATAGACTACCCACTCCAACTCACGCCCTGACCAACCTAACACAAAGACATAGACTACCCACTCCAACTCACGCCCTGACCAACCTAACACAAAGACATAGACTACCCACTCCAACTCACGCCCTGACCAACCTAACACAAAGACATAGACTACCCACTCCAACTCACGCCCTGACCAACCTAACAGAAAGACATAATTTTTTTTACTAAAGGTCAGAACGTGACAGGCGTGCTGCAACACAGACTCAAACATGACATGTTTAATCTCAGTCTCTTCATTCAAAGACTCCATCATGGACACTCTTACTGACAGTTTCATCTCAGTCTCTTCATTCAAAGACTCCATCAT
>NW_028322105.1:835000-862500 GCF_057628025.1 Oncorhynchus mykiss
AGTATAGAGACTACAGCAGTATAGAGGCTACAGCAGTATAGAGGCTACAGCAGTATAGAGGCTACAGCAGTATAGAGGCTACAGCAGTATAGAGGCTACAGCAGTATAGAGACTACATCAGTATAGAGGCTACAGCGATATAGAGCCTACAGCAGTATAGAGGCTACAGCAGTATAGAGGCTACAGCAGTATAGAGGCTACAGCGGTATAGAGGCTACAGCAGTATAGAGGCTACAGCGGTATAGAGGCTACAACAGTATAGAGGCTACAGCGGTATAGAGGCTACAGCGGTATAGAGGCTACAGCAGTATAGGTCTGCAGGTCGACAGAGATACTGCAGGTCTATAGAGATACTACAGGCCTATAGAGATACTGCAGGTCTATAGAGATACTGCAGGCCTATAGAGATACTGCAGGTCGACAGAGATACTGCAGGTCGACAGAGATACTGCAGGTCTACAGAGATACTGCAGGTCGACAGAGATACTGCAGGTCGACAGAGATACTGCAGGTCGACAGAGATACTGCAGGTCGACAGAGATACTGCAGGTCTATAGAGATACTACAGGCCTATAGAGATACTGCAGGTCTACAGAGATACTGCAGGCCTATAGAGATACTGCAGGTCTACAGAGATACTGCAGGCCTATAGAGATACTGCAGGTCTATAGAGTAATGGTTTACCAACAGAACCCGGCCAGCCAGCAGAGGAAACATCATAGCAGGAACTTAACATCGCATTGCAGGGTGAGGTCACGACCTCTGTGCTCAGCTGGCTGATCCCAGCCTCAGGCTACTGTAGAGACAGACTGGTCTAGATACACAGAGATAGTGGACAGCATGGTGGGATGATTTCCTTACGGGACCAGAGATCCTCTGCTCTGTAGACACGATGAGGTGATCACATTCACACCAACATCAATAGAAGAAGAAGAGGTGGTTGTCAATGACAACAGCAATATGCTCAGAAGAGACGGGCGAAACACCGTCCATGAAGAGGAGAGCTGGGAGCTGTAAACGTGGAAGCCTTCTAGATGCCGATGCTTGGCGTCTTGGACCGACATGATCGCTTAATAAATGTAATATAATCCATGTAATATGGGCGCTATGAAGGCAGTTTGGAAGCTTGGAAGCCCTCTAGAAGCCCTCTAGAAGAGCTCTAATGGCCCTCTAGAAGCTCCTCTAGAAGCCCTCTAGAAGCCCCTCTAGAAGCCCCTCTAGAAGCTCCTCTAGAAGCCCCTCTAGAAGCCCCTCTAGAAGCCCCTCTAGAAGCTCCTCTAGAAGCCCTCTAGAAGCTCCTCTAGAAGCCCTCTAGAAGCCCCTCTAGAAGCCCTCTACTAGCCTCTCTAGAAGCTCCTCTAGAAGCCCCTCTAGAAGCCCTCTAGTATCCCCTCTAGAAGCCCCTCTAGAAGCCCTCTAGAAGCCCTCTAGCAGCCCCTCTAGAAGCCCCTCTAGTAGCCCCTCTAGAAGCCCTCTAGAAGCCCCTCTAGAAACCCCTCTAGAGGCCCTCTAGAAGCCCCTCTAGAAGCCCTCTAGAAGCCCCTCTTGAAGCCCTCTAGAAGCCCGCTAGAAGCCCCTCTTGAATCCCTCTAGAAGCCCCTCTAGAAGCTCCTCTAGAAGCCCTCTTGAAGCCCCTCTAGAAGCCCCTCTAGAAGCCCCTCTAGATGCCCCTCTAGATGCCCCTCTAGAAGCCCTCTAGAAGCCCTGTGTTGGAGCAGCGCTGAGCTATGTTGAAGGGAGCCAATCAGAAGAACGTCTCCTGGCTTTAGAAAGCACCAGAAGAGATTCTGAGGCATTACTATGACAACAGCTAGAACCAGCAGGTAACGATCCTCTCTGGCGGATCTGGATTAAACATCTTACTGTCAATGAAACATACGAGTCACACACACACACACACACACACACACACACACACACACACTTCTGTAAATGGGACTTATAACACTAAAAACAAACCTGTCAGAGCCTCGTCAGAAAGATAAATTCTCCTGAAGGCCTGGTGAGAAATCCTGCCATTCTCCTTCCTCAACCTGAGAAAGCCCCAGTGAGATGACTGCTGTTGAAATCTGCTTTCAACTGGGATACAGCACTACTTGTTGAGAGAGAGAGAGAGAGAGAGAGAGAGAGAGAGAGAGAGAGAGAGAGAGAGAGAGACAGAGAGAGAGAGAGAGAGAGAGAGACAGAGAGAGAGAGAGACAGAGAGAGAGACAGACAGAGACAGAGAGAGAGAGAGACAGACAGAGAGAGAGACAGAGAGAGAGAGAGACAGAGAGAGAGAGAGAGACAGAGAGAGAGAGAGACAGAGAGAGAGAGAGACAGAGAGAGAGACAGACAGAGACAGAGAGAGAGAGAGAGAGACAGAGAGAGAGAGAGAGAGACAGAGAGAGAGAGAGACAGACAGACAGACAGACAGACAGACTGAGAGACAGACAGACAGACAGACAGACAGACAGACAGACAGACAGACAGACAGAGTTGTCATGCCAAACAGAGGCTAAATAAATAAGACAACGTGGCAGAATGTTGGGAACAAAACAGTTGTTTTAATATCACAGAGGAAGACATATTTCAGTCTTATGCTGGTGTCTCAAACCAGGCACCATTACAAACAACATCTCACAAAGACACAAGTAGTTTCTTTCCCATGCTGGTGTCAGGTTTATGTTTCTGATAGATTTAGAGCTCCCTCATCTACACCTGCAGCTCAACAAGAGGAAAGAGGAAGAGGAAGAGGAAGAGGAGGAAACTTCTACTACTACATAGACTAGAGGGCCCCCTGCAGCATGTTCTCACTCTCTCTCTCCACCTCCTCCTCCTCCTCTTTCCTCTCTCTCCCTCTCCTCTCTCTCCTCCTCCTCATCCTCTTTCCTCTCTCTCCTCCTCCTCATCCTCTTTCCTCTCTCCCTCTCCTCTCTCTCCTCCTCCTCATCCTCTTTCCTCTCTCTCCTCCTCCTCATCCTCTTTCCTCTCTCCCTCTCCTCTCTCTCCTCCTCCTCATCCTCTTTCCTCTCCCTCCCTCTCCTCCTCCTATTTCCTCTCTCTCCTCTCCTCTCCTCTCCTCCTCTTTCCTCTCTCTCCCTCTCCTCCTCCTCTTTCCTCTCTCTCCCTCTCCTCTCTCTCCTCCTCCTCATCCTCTTTCCTCTCTCTCCCTCTCCCTCTCCTCCTCCTCTTTCCTCTCTCTCCTCTCCTCTCCTCTCCTCCTCTTTCCTCTCTCTCCCTCTCCTCTCCTCTCCTCCTCTTTCCTCTCTCTCCCTCTCCTCTCCTCCTCTTTCCTCTCTCTCCTCTCTCCTCCTCCTCATCCTCTTTCCTCTCTCTCCCTCTCCCTCTCCCCTCTCTCTCCTCATCCTCTTTCCTCTCTCTCCCCATCCTCTTTCCTCTCTCTCCCTCTCCTCTCCTCTCCTCTCCTCTCCTCTTTCCTCTCTCTCTCTCCCTCTCCTCTCCTCTCCTCTCCTCTCCTCTCCTCTCCTCTCCTCTCCTCTCCTCTCCTCTCCTCTCCTCTCCTCTCTCCCTCTTCTCTTTCTCTTCGACTGGAACCAAAAGAGTTCTATGGGGACAGCCAAATCTTGTATGAGAGAGAGGCTCTACGGTGAGTCTCGGAGGAGAGAAAGAGGCTCTACGGTGAGTCTCTGAGGAGAGAAAGAGGCTCTACGGTGAGTCTCTGAGGAGAGAGAGGCTCTACGGTGAGTCTCGGAGAAGAGAGAGGCTCTACGGTGAGTCTCGGAGGAGAGAGAGGCTCTACGGTGAGTCTTGGAGGAGAGAGAGGCTCTACGGTGAGTCTCGGAGGAGAGAGAGGCTTTACGGTGAGTCTTGGAGGAGAGACGGTGAGTCTTGGAGGAGAGAGAGGCTCTACGGTGAGTCGGAGGAGAGAGAGGCTCTACGGTGAGTCTCGGAGGAGAGAGAGGCTCCACAGTGAAGCTAGAGTCAGTGTCTGGCTAGTCATGCAGGGAGGAGGACCATGGGCCTCAAATCCACCCCCAGCAAGCAGTTAACTACCCAGTCTGTTAGGACACTCTGTTAGGACACTCTGTTAGGACACTCCTTCTCCTTCTAATACCAATATTACTGTACAAGATGTCTGCTGGTGGGGGGTTGGTCAAATATACACTATCAGAGAGAGAGAGAGACAGAGAAACAGAGAGAGAGAAACAGAGAGAGAGACAGAGAAACAGAGAGAGAGAAACAGAGAGAGAGACAGAGAGAGAGAGAGAGAGACAGAGAGAGAGAGAGAGAGAGAGAGAGAGTGGAATGGAAGCCTATATTGTAGTTATCCCCTGCAGCTACTGACGGCTCCTATTAGCTTCAAAGGCCTCAGAGGAGGAAAAGACCAGAGAATTTAACTAATGCTTTACAAACGCTGTTCTGTTCTCATGAGGGTACAGTCAACCTTTCACCTTCACTCTGAGGCAGTACACTACATGACCAAAGGTATGTGGGCATCTTCTCAGTTGGTCCCCCTTTGCTGCTCCACTTTCCACCTCCACTGTTCTGGGAAGGCTTTCCACTAGATGTTGGAACATTGCTGCTATAACAGTCTCTACTCCTCTGGGAAGGATTTCCACTAGATGTAGGAACATTGCTGCTATAACAGCCTCCACTCTTCTGGGAAGGCTTTCCACTAGATGTTGGAACGTTGCTGCTATAACAGCCTCCACTCCTCTGGGAAGGCTTTCCACTAGATGTAGGAACATTGCTGCTATAACAGCCTCCACTCTTCTGGGAAGGCTTTCCACTAGATGTAGGAACATTGCTGCTATAACAGCCTCCACTCTTCTGGGAAGGCTTTCCACTAGATGTTGGAACATTGCTACTATAACAGCCTCCACTCCTCTGGGAAGGCTTTCCATTAGATGTAGGAACATTGCTGCTATAACAGCCTCCACTCTTCTGGGAAGGCTTTCCACTAGATGTTGGAACATTGCTGCTATAACAGCCTCCACTCTTCTGGGAAGGCTTTCCACTAGATGTAGGAACATTGCTGCTATAACAGCCTCCACTCTTCTGAGAAGGCTTTCCACTAGATGTTGGAACTTGCTGCTATAACAGCCTCCACTCTTCTGGGAAGGCTTTCCACTAGATGTAGGAACATTGCTGCTATAACAGCCTCCACTCTTCTGGGAAGGCTTTCCACTAGATGTTGGAACATTGCTGCTATAACAGCCTCCACTCTTCTGGGAAGGC
This sequence comes from Oncorhynchus mykiss, assembly GCF_057628025.1. NCBI lineage: Eukaryota > Metazoa > Chordata > Actinopteri > Salmoniformes > Salmonidae > Oncorhynchus > Oncorhynchus mykiss. Next base: position 840,182 of record NW_028322105.1, read on the forward strand.
TTTCCACTAGATGTTGGAACATTGCTGCTATAACAGCCTCCACTCCTCTGGGAAGGCTTTACATTAGATGTAGGAACATTGCTGCTATAACAGCCTCCACTCTTCTGGGAAGGCTTTCCACTAGATGTTGGAACATTGCTGCTATAACAGCCTCCACTCTTCTGGGAAGGCTTTCCACTAGATGTAGGAACATTGCTGCTATAACAGCCTCCACTCTTCTGAGAAGGCTTTCCACTAGATGTAGGAACATTGCTGCTATAACAGCCTCCACTCTTCTGAGAAGGCTTTCCACTAGATGTAGGAACATTGCTGCTATAACAGCCTCTACTGTTCTGGGAAGGCTTTCCACTAGATGTTGGAACATTGCTGCTATAACAGCCTCCACTCTTCTGGGAAGGCTTTCCACTAGATGTTGGAACATTGCTGCTATAACAGCCTCCACTCCTCTGGGAAGGCTTTCCACTAGATGTTGGAACATTGCTGCTATAACAGCCTCCACTCCTCTGGGAAGGCTTTCCACTAGATGTAGGAACATTGCTGCTATAACAGCCTCTACTGTTCTGGGAAGGCTTTCCACTAGATGTTGGAACATTGCTGCTATAACAGCCTCCACTCTTCTGGGAAGGCTTTCCACTAGATGTTGGAACATTGCTGCTATAACAGCCTCCACTCCTCTGGGAAGGCTTTCCACTAGATGTTGGAACATTGCTGCTATAACAGCCTCCACTCCTCTGGGAAGGCTTTCCACTAGATGTAGGAACATTGCTGCTATAACAGCCTCTACTGTTCTGGGAAGGCTTTCCACTAGATGTTGGAACATTGCTGCTATAACAGCCTCCACTCTTCTGGGAAGGCTTTCCACTAGATGTTGGAACATTGCTGCTATAACAGCCTCCACTCCTCTGGGAAGGCTTTCCACTAGATGTTGGAACATTGCTGCTATAACAGCCTCCACTCCTCTGGGAAGGCTTTCCACTAGATGTTGGAACATTGCTGCTATAACAGCCTCCACTCTTCTGGGAAGGCTTTCCACTAGATGTTGGAACATTGCTGCTATAACAGCCTCCACTCCTCTGGGAAGGCTTTCCACTAGATGTTGGAACATTGCTGCTATAACAGCCTCCACTCCTCTGGGAAGGCTTTCCACTAGATGTTGGAACATTGCTGCTATAACAGCCTCCACTCCTCTGGGAAGGCTTTCCACTAGATGTTGGAACATTGCTGCTATAACAGTCTCTACTCCTCTGGGAAGGCTTTCCACTAGATGTTGGAACATTGATGTGGGGACTTGTGTCCATTCAGCCTCGAGCATTAGTGAGGTCGGGCACTGATGTTGGGCGGTTAGGCCTGGCTCGCAGTCAGCGTTCCAATTCATCCTAAAGGTGTTCGATGGGGTTGAGGTCAGGGCTCTGTGCAGGCCACATTGTGAAGCGTGATTCATCACTCCAGAGAACGCGTTTCCACTGCTCCAGAGTCCAATGGCGGCGAGCTTTACACCACTCCAGCCTACACTTGGCATTGAGCACGGTGATGTTGTGTGCGGCTGCTCAGCCATGGAAACCCATTTCACGAACAGTAGATGTGCTGACGTTGCTTCCAGAGGCAGTTTGGGAACATGGTAGTGAGTGTTGTATCCCAGGACAGCCGATTTTTACCCTCTACGCACTTCAGCACTCTGCGGTCTCGTTCCTTCACGCCTGGGATTCCTTCCTAGACGTTTCCACATCACAATAACAGCATTTACAGTTGACCGGGGGCAGCTCTAGCAGGGCAGAAATTTGAATCGTTGGAAAGGTGTCATCCTATCACGGTGCCACGTTGAAAGTCACCGAGCTCTTCAGTAAGGACATTCTACTGTCGATGTTTGTCTATGGAGATTGCATGGTTGCGTGCTAGATTGTATACACCTGTCAGTAAAGGGTGGGGCTGAAATAGCCAAATCCACTAATTTGAAGGGGGTGTCCACATACTTTGTATATATATATATATATATATATATATAGTGTAGAAAAAGGGCTTCATTGCCAAAATCCCCAACTACCCCTTTAACAGTAGACCTGAGACAAGCATGTAGGTTTCTGCCATCATTAGTTTAGTGTTTCAGCACGCTAGAGTAAGCAGGAAAATTACATTGTCTAATTCCCATCAGGTAAATATTAGTGTGAGAAAAGAGAAGAGCGCATACTTGCTACACGATTTAGTACCCTATTCCCTACATAGTGCACTACTTTAGATATGGTATAGGGTGTCATTTGGGGAACGCAGGCCCGTGTCTAATCAGCGTTTCTGCTGTTTCTACATAAATAGCCTGTTTAATCCCACGGCTTGATGCAGCAGTGTTCTATGTCACTTCCTGTCATCGACAATACCATCGTTTACACAATATCTGTTTATCTCTACGCATTCGTAGAATTGCCGTCTTTTCTCTACATAGGGAATAGGGTGCATCCCTGCTATTCTGTTGTGGTCAATGGTAGTGCACTACATAGGGAATAGGGTGCATCCCTGCTATTCTGTTGTGGTCAATGGTAGTGCACTATATAGGGAATAGGGTGCATCCCTGCTATTCTGTAGTGGTCAATGGTAGTGCACTACATAGGGAATAGGGTGCATCCCTGCTATTCTGTTGTGGTCAATGGTAGTGCACTACATAGGGAATAGGGTGCATCCCTGCTATTCTGTTGTGGTCAATGGTAGTGCACTACATAGGGAATAGGGTGCATCCCTGCTATTCTGTTGTGGTCATTGGTAGTGCACTACGTAGGGAATAGGGTGCATCCCTGCTATTCTGTTGTGGTCAATAGTAGTGCACTATATAGGGAATAGGGTGCATCTCTGCTATTATGTTGTGGTCAATGGTAGTGTTACGGTGCGTGAATGAGGACCCAAAAGCGACTTAACGTAAACAGAGCTTCTTTAATAACAAAACAAACGTAGGCTCAGATGGACCGGCAGATTCCGACAGGACAGGACAAGGTTGCAGCAAACATGACGATAGTCTGGTTCAGGCATGAACAACACAAACAAGAATCCGACAAAGACAGAAACAAAAACAGAGAGAGATATAGAGGACTAATCAGAGGGAAAAAGGGAACAGGTGGGAAAAGGGGTGACGAGGTAGTTAGGAGGAGACAAGGAACAGCTGGGGGAAAGAGGGGGAGAAAAGGTAACCTAATAACGACCAGCAGAGGGAGACAGGGTGAAGGGAAAGGACAGAAACAAGACACAACATGACAGTACCCCCCCACTCACCGAGCGCCTCCTGGCGCACTCGAGGAGGAAACCTGGCGGCAACGGAGGAAATCCTCGATCAGCGCACGGTCCAGCACGTCCCGAGAGGGAACCCAACTCCTCTCCTCAGGACCGTACCCCTCCCAATCTACTAGGTACTGATGACCACGGCCCCGAGGACGCATGTCCAAAATCCTACGGGCCCTGTAGATGGATGCGCCCTCGACAAGGATGGGGGGGGGGGGGGGGAGACGAGCGGGGGCGCGAAGAACGGGCTTGATACAGGAGACATGGAAGACCGGGTGGACGCGACGAAGATATCGCGGAAGAAGAAGTCGAACTGCGACAGGATTAATGATCTGAGAAATACGGAACGGACCAATGAACCGCGGGGTCAACTTGCGAGAAGCGGTCTTAAGGGGAAGGTTCTGAGTGGAGAGCCAAACTCGCTGACCGCGACAATATCTAGGACTCTTAGTTCTACGCTTATTAGCAGCCCTCACAGTCTGCACCCTATAACGGCAAAGTGCAGACCTGACCCTCTTCCAGGTGCGCTCGCAACGTTGGACAAAAGCCTGAGCGGAGGGAACGCTGGACTCGGCGAACTGAGATGAGAACAGCGGAGGCTGGTACCCGAGGCTACTCTGAAAAGGAGATAGCCCGGTCGCAGACGAAGGAAGCGAGTTGTGGGCGTATTCTGCCCAGGGGAGCTGTTCTGACCAAGACGCAGGGTTGCGAAAAGAAAGACTGCGTAAGATGCGACCAATAGTCTGATTGGCCCGTTCTGCTTGACCGTTAGACTAGGGGGTGAAAGCCGGAAGAGAGACTGACGGAAGCCCCAATCAAACGGCAAAACTCCCTCCAAAATTGAGACGTGAATTGCGGACCTCTGTCCGAAACGACGTCTGACGGAAGGCCATGAATTCTGAAAACATTCTCGATGATGATCTGTGCCGTCTCTTTAGCAGAAGGAAGCTTAGCAAGGGGAATAAAATGAGCCGCCTTAGAGAACCTGTCGACAACCGTAAGAATAACAGTCTTCCCCGCTGACGAAGGCAGTCCGGTGACAAAATCTAAGGCGATGTGAGACCACGGTCGAGAGGGAATGGGAAGCGGCCTGAGACGGCCGGCAGGAGGGGAGTTACCGGACTTAGTCTGCGCGCAGACCGAACAAGCAGCCACGAAGCGACGCGTGTCATGCTCCCGGGTGGGCCACCAAAAACGCTGGCGAATGGAAGCAAGCGTACCCCGAACGCCAGGGTGGCCGGCTAACTTGGCAGAGTGAGCCCACTGAAGAACGGCCAGACGAGTAGGAACGGGAACGAAAAGAAGGTTCCTAGGACAAGCGCGCGGCGACGGAGTCTGAGTGAGTGCTTGCTTTACCTGCCTCTCAATTCCCCAGACAGTCAACCCGACAACACGCCCCTCAGGGAGAATCCCCTCGGGGTCAGTGGAGGCTACTGAAGAACTGAAGAGACGAGATGAAGCATCAGGCTTGGTGTTCTTAGAGCCCGGACGATAAGAAATCACGAACTCGAAACGAGCGAAAAACAGCGCCCAGCGCGCCTGACGCGCATTAAGTCGTTTGGCAGAACGGATGTACTCAAGGTTCCTATGGTCAGTCCAAACGACAAAAGGAACGGTCGCCCCCTCCAACCACTGTCGCCATTCGCCTAGGGCTAAGCGGTTGGCGAGTAGTTCGCGGTTTCCCACATCATAGTTACGTTCCGACTGCGACAGGCGATGAGAAAAATACGCGCAAGGGTGGACCTTGTCGTCAGAGAGGGAGCGCTGAGAAAGAATGGCTCCCACGCCCACCTCTGACGCGTCAACCTCGACAACGAACTGTCTAGTGACGTCAGGTGTAACAAGGATAGGTGCGGATGTAAAACGATTCTTGAGGAGATCAAAAGCTCCCTGGGCGGAAACGGACCACTTAAAGCACGTCTTGACAGAAGTAAGGGCTGTGAGAGGGGCTGCCACCTGACCGAAATTACGGATGAAACGACGATAGAAGTTCGCGAAGCCGAGAAAGCGCTGCAGCTCGACGCGTGACCTAGGGACGGGCCAATCAATGACAGCTTGGACCTTAGCGGGATCCATCTTAATGCCTTCAGCGGAAATAACAGAACCGAGAAATGTGACGGAGGAGGCATGAAAAGAGCACTTCTCAGCCTTCACAAAAAGACAATTCTCTAAAAGGTGCTGGAGGACACGTCGAACGTGCTGAACATGAATCTGGAGTGACGGTGAAAAAATCAGGATATCGTCAAGGTAAACGAAAACAAAGATGTTCAGCATGTCTCTCAGGACATCATTGACTAATGCCTGAAAGACAGCTGGAGCGTTAGCGAGGCCGAAAGGAAGAACCCGGTATTCAAAGTGCCCTAACGGAGTGTTAAACGCCGTCTTCCACTCGTCCCCCTCCCTGATGCGCACGAGATGGTAAGCGTTACGAAGGTCCAACTTAGTGAAAAACCTGGCTCCCTGCAGGATCTCGAAGGCTGAAGACATAAGAGGAAGCGGATAACGATTCTTCACTGTTATGTCATTCAGCCCTCGATAATCTATGCAGGGGCGCAGGGACCCGTCCTTCTTCTTAACAAAAAAAAACCCCGCTCCGGCGGGAGAGGAGGAGGGGACTATGGTACCGGCGGCAAGAGCTACAGACAAATAATCTTCGAGAGCCTTACGTTCGGGAGCCGACAGAGAGTATAGTCTACCCCGGGGGGGAGTGGTTCCCGGAAGGAGATCAATACTACAATCATACGACCGGTGTGGAGGAAGAGAGGTGGCCCTGGACCGACTGAACACCGTGCGCAGATCGTGATATTCCTCCGGCACCCCTGTCAAATCACCAGGCTCCTCCTGTGAAGAAGAGACAGAGGAAACAGGAGGGATAGCAGACATTAAACATTTCACATGACAAGAGACGTTCCAGGAGAGGATAGAATTACTAGACCAATTAATGGAAGGATTATGACAAACTAGCCAGGGATGGCCCAAAACAACAGGTGTAAAAGGTGAACGAAAAATTAAAAAAGAAATGGTTTCGCTATGATTACCAGAAACAGTGAGGGTTAAAGGTAGCGTCTCACGCTGAATCCTGGGGAGAGGACTACCATCCAGGGCGAACAAGGCCGTGGACTCCCTTAACTGTCTGAGAGGAATGTCATGTTCCCGAGCCCAGGTCTCGTCCATAAAACAGCCCTCCGCCCCAGAGTCTATTAAGGCACTGCAGGAAGCTGACGAACCGGTCCAGCGTAGATGGACCGACAAGGTAGTGCAGGATCTTGAAGGAGAGACAGGAGTAGTAGCGCTCACCAGTAGCCCTCCGCTTACTGATGAGCTCTGGCTTTTACTGGACATGAAGTGACAAAATGACCAGCGGAACCGCAATAGAGACAGAGGCGGTTGGTGATTCTCCGTTCCCTCTCCTTAGTCGAGATGCGGATACCTCCCAGCTGCATAGGCTCAGCATCCGAGCCGGCAGAGGAAGATGGTAGTGATGCGGAGAGGGGGGCAACGGAGAACGCGAGCTCCTTTCCACGAGCTCGGTGACGAAGATCAACCCGTCGCTCAATGCGAATAGCGAGTTCAATCAAGGAATCCACGCTGGAAGGAACCTCCCGGGAGAGAATCTCATCCTTTACCTCTGCGCGGAGACCCTCCAGAAAACGAGCGAGCAAAGCCGGCTCGTTCCAGCCACTGGAGGCAGCAAGAGTGCGAAACTCAATAGAGTAGTCTGTTATGGATCGATTACCTTGACATAGGGAGGACAGGACCCTGGAAGCCTCCTCCCCAAAAACAGATCGATCAAAAACCCGTATCATCTCCTCCTTAAAGTCCTGATACTGGTTAGTACACTCAGCCCTTGCCTCCCAGATAGCCGTGCCCCACTCACGAGCCCGTCCAATAAGGAGAGATATGACGTAGGCGACACGAGCAGTGCTCCTGGAGTAAGTGTTGGGCTGGAGAGAAAACACAATATCACACTGGGTGAGGAACGAGCGGCATTCAGTGGGCTCCCCAGAGTAACACGGCGGGTTATTGATTCTGGGCTCCGGAGATTCGAAAGCCCTGGAAGTGGCCGGTGGATCGAGGCGGAGATGGTGAACCTGTTCTGTGAGGTTGGAGACTTGGGTGGCCAGGGTCTCAACGGCATGTCGAGCAGCAGACAATTCCTGCTCGTGTCTGCCTAGCATCGCTCCCTGGATCTCGACGGCTGAGTGGAGAGGATCCGAAGTCGCTGGGTCCATTCTTGGTCGGATTCTTCTGTTACGGTGCGTGAATGAGGACCCAAAAGCGACTTAACGTAAACAGAGCTTCTTTAATAACAAAACAAACGTAGGCTCAGATGGACCGGCAGATTCCGACAGGACAGGACAAGGTTGCAGCAAACATGACGATAGTCTGGTTCAGGCATGAACAACACAAACAAGAATCCGACAAAGACAGAAACAAAAACAGAGAGAGATATAGAGGACTAATCAGAGGGAAAAAGGGAACAGGTGGGAAAAGGGGTGACGAGGTAGTTAGGAGGAGACAAGGAACAGCTGGGGGAAAGAGGGGGAGAAAAGGTAACCTAATAACGACCAGCAGAGGGAGACAGGGTGAAGGGAAAGGACAGAAACAAGACACAACATGACAGGTAGTGCACTACATAGGGAATAGGGTGCATCCCTGCTATTCTGTTGTGGTCAATGGTAGTGCACTACATAGGGAATAGGGTGCATCCCTGCTATTCTGTTGTGGTCAATGGTAGTGCACTCTATAGGGAATAGGGTGCATCCCTGCTATTCTGTTGTGGTCAATGGTAGTGCACTACATAGGGAATAGGGTGCATCCCTGCTATTCTGTTGTGGTCAATACTAGTGCACTATATAGGGAATAGGGTGCATCCCTGCTATACTGTTGTGGTCAATGGTAGTGCACTATATAGGGAATAGGGCTTGCTCACACACACACACGCACACACGCACACAAACACACACACACACACACACACACACACACACACACACACAAACACAAACACACACACAAACACAAACACACACAGACTTCCATCACAGTCCAAATGACTCAAAAGCCTTGCACACATCACCCCATCTGGTCTGGAAAACACAGCATATGAATGATGATTACTGGCCCAGCAGGCTAGTTACTGGGCCAGCAGGCTAGTTACTGAATCAACACAGCATATGAATGATGATCACTGGCCCAGCAGGCTAGTTACTGAATCAACACAGCATATGAATGATGATCACTGGGCCAGCAGGCTAGTTACTGAATCAACACAGCATATGAATGATGATCACTGGGCCAGCAGGCTAGTTACTGGGCCAGCAGGCTAGTTACTGAATCAACACAGCATATGAATGATGGTCACTGGGCCAGCAGGCTAGTTACTGAATCAACACAGCATATGAATGATGATCACTGGGCCAGCAGGCTAGTTACTGAATCAACACAGCATATGAATGATGATCACTGGGCCAGCAGGCTAGTTACTGAATCAACACAGCATATGAATGATGGTCACTGGGCCAGCAGGCTAGTTACTGAATCAACACAGCATATGAATGATGATCACTGGTCCAGCAGGCTAGTTACTGAATCAACACAGCATATGAATGATGATCACTGGGCCAGCAGGCTAGTTACTGAATCAACACAGCATATGAATGATGATCACTGGGCCAGCAGGCTAGTTACTGGGCCAGCAGGCTAGTTACTGGGCCAGCAGGCTAGTTACTGGGCCAGCAGGCTAGTTACTGAATCAACACAGCATATGAATGATGATCACTGGCCCAGCAGGCTAGTTACTGAATCAACACAGCATTTGAATGATGGTCACTGGGCCAGCAGGCTAGTTACTGAATCAACACAGCATATGAATGATGATCACTGGGCCAGCAGGCTAGTTACTGAATCAACACAGCATATGAATGATGATCACTGGGCCAGCAGGCTAGTTACTGAATCAACACAGCATATGAATGATGGTCACTGGGCCAGCAGGCTAGTTACTGAATCAACACAGCATATGAATGATGATCACTGGTCCAGCAGGCTAGTTACTGAATCAACACAGCATATGAATGATGATCACTGGGCCAGCAGGCTAGTTACTGAATCAACACAGCATATGAATGATGATCACTGGGCCAGCAGGCTAGTTACTGGGCCAGCAGGCTAGTTACTGAATCAACACAGCATATGAATGATGATCACTGGGCCAGCAGGCTAGTTACTGAATCAACACAGCATATGAATGATGATCACTGGGCCAGCAGGCTAGTTACTGAATCAACACAGCATATGATTGATGGTCACTGGGCCAGCAGGCTAGTTACTGAATCAGCAGGCTAGTTACTGAAACAACACAGCATATGAATGATGATCACTGGGCTAGTAGGCTAGTTACTGAATCAACACAGCATATGAATAATGATCACTGGGCCAGTAGGCTAGTTACTGGGCCAGCAGGCTAGTTACTGAATCAACACAGCATATGAATAATGATCACTGGGCCAGTAGGCTAGTTACTGGGCCAGCAGGCTAGTTACTGAATCAACACAGCATATGAATGATGGTCACTGGGCCAGCAGGCTAGTTACTGAATCAGCAGGCTAGTTACTGGGCCAGCAGGCTAGTTACTGAATCAGCAGGCTAGTTACTGAAACAACACAGCATATGAATAATGATCACTGGGCCAGCAGGATGCAGTGTTTTAGACCGCTGTGATACAGCCCTGGATTGAACCAGGGTCTGTAGTGACGCCTCTAGCACTGAGATGCAGTACCTAAGATCGCTGTGATACAGCCCGGGATCGAACCAGGGTCTGTAGTGACGCCTCTAGCACTGAGATGCAGTGTTTTAGACCGCTGTGATACAGCCCGGGATCGAACCAGGGTCTGTAGTGACGCCTCTAGCACTGAGAGGCAGTGATACAGCCCGGGATCGAACCAGGGTCTGTAGTGACGCCTCTAGCACTGAGATGCAGTGATACAGCCCGGGATCGAACCAGGGTCTGTAGTGACGCCTCTAGCACTGAGATGCAGTGTTTTAGACCGCTGTGATACAGCCCGGGATCGAACCAGGGTCTGTAGTGACGCCTCTAGCACTGAGATGCAATGATACAGCCCGGGATCGAACCAGGGTCTGTAGTGACGCCTCTAGCACTGAGATGCAGTGATACAGCCCGGGATCGAACCAGGGTCTGTAGTGACGCCTCTAGCACTGAGATGCAGTGTTTTAGACCGCTGTGATACAGCCCGGGATCGAACCATGGTCTGTAGTGACGCCTCTAGCACTGAGATGCAGTGATACAGCCCGGGATCGAACCAGGGTCTGTAGTGACGCCTCTAGCACTGAGATGCAGTATTTTAGACCGCTACGCCCCCAGTGATTACGTTAAGCATCAAGAGTAATAAATGGCATGAATTAGACTCAACACCTCAACACCAATCCTAATCCAACCAACCAGGATTAGAGAAATAGCCTGACTTTGAGTCTCAACACCTCAACACCTCAACACCAATCCTAATTCATCCAACCAGGATTAGAGAAATAGCCTGACTTTGAGTCTCAACACCTCAACACCTCAACACCAATCCTAATCCAACCAACCAGGATTAGAGAAATAGCCTGGCTTTGAGTCTCAACACGTCAACACCTCAACATCAACCCTAATCCAACCAACCAGGATTAGAGAAATAGCCTGGCTTTGATTCTTGCAAGGTTGTGAAGACGAGACAGAGGAACAGGAACAGAAGTCACCAAACTAAAAAAAAGACTGTGACTCGTCCCCCCTTCCACTCTTCTTCTTCGCCTCACACTAGTCCCCTTGTGTGGAATCAGCATCAGGATGTTGAACCAACAGCGGGTTCACATTGTGGAACTGTAGAAACAGCCTGATAGGAGTCAGAGGTACCAGTAGAAACAGCCTGATGGGAGTCAGAGGTACCAGTAGAAACAGCCTGATGGGAGTCAGAGGTACCAGTAGAAACAGCCTGATGGGAGTCAGAGGTACCAGTAGAAACAGCCTGATAGGAGTCAGAGGTACCAGTAGAAACAGCCTGATGGGAGTCAGAGGTACCAGTAGAAACAGCCTGATGGGAGTCAGAGGTACCAGTAGAATCAGCCTGATGGGAGTCAGAGGTACCAGTAGAAACAGCCTGATGGGAGTCAGAGGTACCAGTAGAAACAGCCTGATGGGAGTCAGAGATACCAGTAGAAACAGCCTGATAGGAGTCAGAGGTACCAGTAGAAACAGCCTGATGGGAGTCAGAGGTACCAGTAGAAACAGCCTGATGGGAGTCAGAGGTACCAGTAGAAACAGCCTGATGGGAGTCAGAGGTACCAGTAGAAACAACCTGATGGGAGTCAGAGAGGTACCAGTAGAAACAACCTGATGGGAGTCAGAGATACCAGTAGAAACAGCCTGATGGGAGTCAGAGGTACCAGTAGAAACAGCCTGATGGGAGTCAGAGGTACCAGTAGAAACAGCCTGATGGGGGTCAGAGGTACCAGTAGAAACAACCTGATGGGAGTCAGAGGTACCAGTAGAAACAACCTGATGGGAGTCAGAGGTACCAGTAGAAACAGCCTGATGGGAGTCAGAGGTACCAGTAGAAACAGCCTGATGGGAGTCAGAGGGGAGTCAGAGATACCAGTAGAAACAGCCTGATGGGAGTCAGAGGTACCAGTAGAAACAGCCTGATGGGAGTCAGAGGTACCAGTAGAAACAGCCTGATGGAAGTCAGAGGTACCAGTAGAAACAGCCTGATGGGAGTCAGAGGTACCAGTAGAAACAGCCTGATGGGAGTCAGAGGGGAGTCAGAGATACCAGTAGAAACAGCCTAATGGGAGTCAGAGGTACCAGTAGAAACAACCTGATGGAAGTCAGAGGTACCAGTAGAAACAACCTGATGGGAGTCAGAGGTACCAGTAGAAACAGCCTGATGGGAGTCAGAGGTACCAGTAGAAACAGCCTGATGGGAGTCAGAGGTACCAGTAGAAACAGCCTGATGGGAGTCAGAGGTACCAGTAGAAACAGCCTGATGGGAGTCAGAGGTACCAGTAGAAACAGCCTGATGGGAGTCAGAGGTACCAGCGGAATCCACAAGAGCATCATCACTCCCACTCGAGGGAGATGAAAAAAAGACAACACTTTTGACTGCATGCCAAATTGCACCCTATTCCCTAGGTAGTGCTCTACGTCCTGAGCAGCGCCTATAGGTTGTGGTGTAACGTAGTGAACGATAGAGAACAGGGAGCCATGTGGGAAGCAGACAGACTTTATTTACGGAGCATCAGTTCATTTCCACTTGGCCCTTTTACAAGTTCTCTGTTTTAGTGTTTATCAATGTGTGAGGAGAGACAAGAGCAGAGCAGCGTTTACCTCCTAATAAATAATCAGAGAGAGAGGGAGAGAGAGAGAGAGAGAGAGAGAGAGAGAGAGAGAGAGAGGGAGAGAGAGAGAGAGAGAGAGAGAGAGAGAGAGAGAGAGAGAGAGAGAGAGAGACCATTGAGCAGTGAGGAGGGCCGTATTTACTGTGAGACACCACACACACACACACACACACACACACACTCAAACACAAACTCCTCATGCGCCCCCCCCCCCCCCCCCCCCCCCCCCCCCCCATTTAACAAGCTAGTGCAAACAGACAGGCTGTGCAGCAGGGAAATGTGTCCTGGAGAGATAATGCATTAAGCAGTGAAAATGCATGCATAGGCACACACACACACACACACGCAGAGGAAGTCACACACACAAGTACGGACATGTACGCACACTTCAAACACAACACACAAACACACACAGAAAGTCACACACACACACAGAGGAATTCATATTTACAGACAGCACAAATGTGTGTGCCTCAATAATCCTAGAGATGAAGATGAGTAGAGGGGGGGGGAGAAGGAGAGAGAGATAGAGAGAGAGAGGGAGAGAGAGAGAGAGGAGAGAGAGAGGGAGGGAGAGGAAGCACACTGCCAGAGGTCAGCTGCATACAGATGGAGCTCCTTAGCTTTGGTCAGAGACACAGTCTGAGTCCCAAATGGTACCCTACCATTATATATGTAGGGAATAGGGTGCCATTATATATGTAGGGAATAGGGTGCCATTATATATGTAGGGAATAGGGTGCCATTATATATGTAGGGAATAGGGTGTTATTATATATGTAGGGAATAGGGTGTTATTATATAGGTAGGGAATAGGGTTCCATTATATATGTAGGGAATAGGGTTCCATTATATATGTAGGGAATAGGGTTCCATTATATATGTAGGGAATAGGGTGTTATTATATATGTAGGGAATAGGGTGCCATTATATATGTAGGGAATAGGGTATCATTATATATGTAGGGAATAGGGTTCCATTATATATGTAGGGAATAGGGTTCCATTATATATGTAGGGAATAGGGTGCCATTATATATGTAGGGAATAGGGTGTTATTATATATGTAGGGAATAGGGTATCATTATATATGTAGGGAATAGGGTGCCATTATATATGTAGGGAATAGGGTTCCATTATATATGTAGGGAATAGGGTTCCATTATATATGTAGGGAATAGGGTTCCATTATATATGTAGGGAATAGGGTTCCATTATATATGTAGGGAATAGGGTGCCATTATATATGTAGGGAATAGGGTGCCATTATATATGTAGGGAATAGGGTGTTATTATATATGTAGGGAATAGGGTGTTATTATATATGTAGGGAATAGGGTGTTATTATATATGTAGGGAATAGGGTGTTATTATATATGTAGGGAATAGGGTGCCATTATATATGTAGGGAATAGGGTGCCATTATATATGTAGGGAATAGGGTGTTATTATATATGTAGGGAATAGGGTGTTATTATATATGTAGGGAATAGGGTGCCATTATATATGTAGGGAATAGGGTGCCATTATATATGTAGGGAATAGGGTTCCATTATATATGTAGGGAATAGGGTGCCATTATATATGTAGGGAATAGGGTTCCATTATATATGTAGGGAATAGGGTTCCATTATATATGTAGGGAATAGGGTGTTATTATATATGTAGGGAATAGGGTGTTATTATATATGTAGGGAATAGGGTGCCATTATATATGTAGGGAATAGGGTTCCATTATATATGTAGGGAATAGGGTGCCATTATATATGTAGGGAATAGGGTTCCATTATATATGTAGGGAATAGGGTGCCATTATATATGTAGGGAATAGGGTTCCATTATATATGTAGGGAATAGGGTGCCATTATATATGTAGGGAATAGGGTGTTATTATATATGTAGGGAATAGGGTGCCATTATATATGTAGGGAATAGGGTGCCATTATATATGTAGGGAATAGGGTGCCATTATATATGTAGGGAATAGGGTTCCATTATATATGTAGGGAATAGGGTGCCATTATATATGTAGGGAATAGGGTGCCATTATATATGTAGGGAATAGGGTTCCATTATATATGTAGGGAATAGGGTTCCATTATATATGTAGGGAATAGGGTGTTATTATATATGTAGGGAATAGGGTGTTATTATATATGTAGGGAATAGGGTGCCATTATATATGTAGGGAATAGGGTTCCATTATATATGTAGGGAATAGGGTGCCATTATATATGTAGGGAATAGGGTGCCATTATATATGTAGGGAATAGGGTTCCATTATATATGTAGGGAATAGGGTGCCATTATATATGTAGGGAATAGGGTTCCATTATATATGTAGGGAATAGGGTGTTATTATATATGTAGGGAATAGGGTGTTATTATATATGTAGGGAATAGGGTGCCATTATATATGTAGGGAATAGGGTTCCATTATATATGTAGGGAATAGGGTGCCATTATATATGTAGGGAATAGGGTTCCATTATATATGTAGGGAATAGGGTCCCATTATAAATGTAGGGAATAGGGTTCCATTATATATGTAGGGAATAGGGTGTTATTATATATGTAGGGAATAGGGTGTTATTATATATGTAGGGAATAGGGTTCCATTATATATGTAGGGAATAGGGTGCCATTATATATGTAGGGAATAGGGTGTTATTATATATGTAGGGAATAGGGTGCCATTATATATGTAGGGAATAGGGTTCCATTATATATGTAGGGAATAGGGTTCCATTATATATGTAGGGAATAGGGTGTTATTATATATGTAGGGAATAGGGTGCCATTATATATGTAGGGAATAGGGTTCCATTATATATGTAGGGAATAGGGTGCCATTATATATGTAGGGAATAGGGTGCCATTATATATGTAGGGAATAGGGTGTTATTATATATGTAGGGAATAGGGTGTTATTATATATGTAGGGAATAGGGTGCCATTATATATGTAGGGAATAGGGTTCCATTATATATGTAGGGAATAGGGTGTTATTATATATGTAGGGAATAGGGTGTTATTATATATGTAGGGAATAGGGTGCCATTATATATGTAGGGAATAGGGTTCCATTATATATGTAGGGAATAGGGTGCCATTATATATGTAGGGAATAGGGTGCCATTATATATGTAGGGAATAGGGTTCCATTATATATGTAGGGAATAGGGTTCCATTATATATGTAGGGAATAGGGTGCCATTATATATGTAGGGAATAGGGTTCCATTATATATGTAGGGAATAGGGTGCCATTATATATGTAGGGAATAGGGTGTTATTATATATGTAGGGAATAGGGTTCCATTATATATGTAGGGAATAGGGTGCCATTATATATGTAGGGAATAGGGTTCCATTATATATGTAGGGAATAGGGTTCCATTATATATGTAGGGAATAGGGTGCCATTATATATGTAGGGAATAGGGTGTTATTATATATGTAGGGAATAGGGTGTTATTATATATGTAGGGAATAGGGTTCCATTATATATGTAGGGAATAGGGTGTTATTATATATGTAGGGAATAGGGTGTTATTATATATGTAGGGAATAGGGTTCCATTATATATGTAGGGAATAGGGTTCCATTATATATGTAGGGAATATGGTATAATTTGGAATAGAAACACAGCCTGTATCCAGTCCCACATCACAGAAACACAGCCTGTATCCAGTCCCACATCACAGAAACACAGCCTGTATCCAGTCCCACATCACAGAAACACAGCCTGTATCCAGTCCCACATCACAGAAACACAGCCTGTATCCAGTCCCACATCACAGAAACACAGCCTGTAACCAGTCCCACATCACAGAAACACAGCCTGTATCCAGTCCCACATCACAGAAACACAGCCTGTATCCAGCCCCACATCACAGAAACACAGCCTGTATCCAGCCCCACATCACAGAAACACAGCCTGTATCCAGTCCCACATCACAGAAACACAGCCTGTATCCAGTCCAGCCTTATGCTGTCCAGACAGTCACTCTCTCTGATGTCCAGCATTATGAATCAACAACAGCTGCATGTGGAGCAGGAAGATACAGCTCATTAATGGCCTCTTGTACCATTACACAGTCATCTCAATTAACCCAAAGCCTGAGGTGGAGGAGGCGTATTCTCAGCCATGGCGTGATGTATCAGAACAAGCTACTCTGAATGTATGCAGCTCTTTGCTTTTCTCCGGAGACACTGAGCCCTGCAGCGATGGAGCAACGGGGACAGAGTCATGGCGGGAGCACACACAC
Source organism: Oncorhynchus mykiss (assembly GCF_057628025.1). NCBI lineage: Eukaryota > Metazoa > Chordata > Actinopteri > Salmoniformes > Salmonidae > Oncorhynchus > Oncorhynchus mykiss. The sequence continues at coordinate 857,102 of NW_028322105.1, forward strand.
ACACACACACACACACACACACACACACACACACACACACACACACACACACACACACACACACAGCAACTGGGGCTCACTGAGCTGGCAGGGCTAATGTGTTCACCACCTCGTCATCATCACCAGCTACCACTGCTAATGTGGCTAGAACGCTAACGGACTAGCTCAATTCTCCATGGGGACTCTCCCTCTACTGCCTTAGCCAGTCGCTAACTGAGTCACAAGCTAGCATGGCTAATGTGGTGAAAGCAAATCCCCACAACCCACCACTGTACTTGCGAGTCGCTAACAGGGTAGCTCCATTCTCCATGGACTCTCACTGTATCGTCTTAGCGAGTCGCTAACAGGGTAGCTCAATTCTCCATGGACTCTCACTGTATCGTCTTAGCGAGTCGCTAACAGGGTTGATGAATTCTCCATGGACTCTCACTGTATCGTCTTAGCGAGTCGCTAACAGGGTAGATAAATTATGGGCTACATCTGGGGTCTGATATTTATAGTAGGATACTTCTGTGATCTGATATTTATAGTAGGATACATCTGTGATCTGATATTTATAGTAGGATACATCTGTGATCTGATACTTATAGTAGGATACATCTGTGATCTGATACTTATAGTAGGATACATCTGGGGTCTGATACTTATAGTAGGATACATCTGTGATCTGATACTTATAGTAGGATACATCTGGGATCTGATATTTATAGTAGGATACATCTGGGGTCTGATACTTATAGTAGGATACATCTGGTAACTGCTGAAACCAGGGCCGGATTCCAGAGCGGGAACGCAGTGTCACGCCCTGACCATAGTTTACTTTGTATTTTCTATGTTTTGATTGGTCAGGGTGTGATCTGAGTGGGCATTCTATGTTTCATGTCTTGTTTGTCTATTTCTATGTTCAGCCTGATATGGTTCTCAGTCAGAGGCAGGTGTTCGTCATTGTCTCTGATTGGGAACCATATTTAGGTAGCCTGGGTTTCACTGTGTGTTTGTGGGTGATTGTTCCTGTCTATGTGTTTTTCACCAGATAGGCTGTTTAGGTTTTCTTTACGTTCATTCACGTTCTTTATTTTGTAGTGTTTGCATTGATTCGTGTTTTACGTTTGTTCATTAAAACATGGATCGCAATCTACACGCTGCATTTTGGTCCGACTCTCCTTCTCACCAAGAAAACCGTTACAGAATCACCCACCACCAACGGACCAAGCAGCGTGTCAACAGGCAGGAGCAGCGCGAGGAGACGCGCAATAAGGACTTCTGGACATGGGAGGAAATCCTCGACGGGAGAGGACCCTGGGCTAAACCAGGGGAGTGTAGCCGCCCAAAGGTGCAGCAGGAGAAGAAGCAGCAGGAGCAGCTGCAGTGGGAGAGGCTGCACCACCTGGAGAAATGGACATGGGAGGAAGAACTGGACGGTAAAGGACCCTGGGCTCAGCCTGGAGAATATCGCCGCCCCAAGGAGGAACTGGAGGCGGCGAAAGCTGAGAGGCGCAGATATGAGGAGGCAGCACGACGTAGCGGATGGAAGCCTGAGAGGCAGCCCCAAAAATTTCTTGGGGGGGGGCTAACAGGGAGTATGGCTACGCCAGGTAGGAGACCTGGGCAGACTCCCTGTGCTTACCGGGGGGCTAGAGAGACCGGACAGGCACCGTGTTATGCAGTGGTGCGCACGGTGTCTCCAGTGCGGGTGCATAGCCCGGTGCGGTATATTCCAGCTCCGCGTGTCTGCCGGGCTAGATTGAGCGTCGAGCCTAATGCCATGAAGCCGGCTCTACGCAGCTGGTCCCCAGTGCGTCTCCTTGGGCCGGTTTACATGGCACCAGCCTTGCGCTCGGTTTCTCCGGTTCGCCTGCATAGTCCAGTGCGGGCTATTCCACCTCGCCGCACTGGCAGGGCGACCGTGAGCATTCAACCAGGTAAGGTTGGGCAGGCTCGGTGCTCAAGAGCTCCAGTGCACCTGCACGGTCCGGTTTTTCCAGTACCACCTCCACACCCCAGCCCTCCGGTAGCAGCTCCCCGCACCAGGCTTCCTGTGCGTGTCCTCGGCCCAGTACCACCAGTGCCAGCACCACGCATCAGGCCTACAGTGCGCCTCGCCTGTTTAGCGCTGTCGGAGCCTTCCTCCTCTCCAGCGCTGTCGGAGTCTCTCACCTGTTCAGCGCTGCCAGAGCCTTCCTCCTCTTTAGCGCTGTTGGAGTCTCCCGCCGGTTTAGCGCTGTCAGAGCTTTCCGCCTCTACAGCGTTGCCGGAGTCTCCCGCCTGTTCAGAACTGCCAGTTAGCATAGAGCTGCCAGTTAGCATAGAGCTGCCAGTTAGCATAGAGCTGCCAGTTAGCATAGAGCTGCCAGTTAGCATAGAGCTGCCAGTTAGCATAGAGCTGCCAGTCTGCAAGGAGCTGCCAGTCTGCAAGGAGCCGCCAGAGCTGCCAGTCTGCATGGAGCAGCCAGGGCCGCCAGTCAGCATGGAGCAGCCAGGGCCGCCAGTCAGCATGGAGCAGCCAGTCAGCATGGAGCAGCCAGTCAGCATGGAGCAGTCAGTCAGCATGGAGCAGCCAGAGCAGCCAGAGCTGCCAGTCAGCATGGAGCAGCCAGTCAGCATGGAGCAGCCAGAGCTGCCAGTCATCATGGAGCAGCCAGTCAGCATGGAGCAGCCAGAGCAGCCAGGGCCGCCAGTCAGCATGGAGCAGCCAGAGCTGCCAGTCAGCATGGAGCAGCCAGAGCAGTCTGCCAGCATGGAGCAGCCAGAGCTGCCAGTCAGCATGGAGCAGCCAGAGCAGCCAGTCTGTGTCGACCAGTCTCTTCCAGATCTGCCAGTCGTCCAGACTCTTCCAGATCTGCCAGTCGTCCAGACTCTTCCAGATCTGCCAGTCGTCCAGACTCTTCCAGATCTGCCAGTCGACCAGACTCTTCCAGATCTGCCAGTCGACCAGACTCTTCCAGATCTGCCAGTCGACCAGACTCTTCCAGATCTGCCAGTCGTCCAGACTCTTCCAGATCTGCCAGTCGTCCAGATTCTCCCAGATCTGCCAGTCGTCCAGATTCTCCCAGATCTGCCAGTCGTCCAGATTCTCCCAGATCTGCCAATCGTCCAGATTCTCCCAGATCTGCCAGTCGTCCAGATTCTCCCAGATCTGCCAGTCGTCCAGATTCTCCCAGATCTGCCAGTCGTCCAGATTCTCCCAGATCTGCCAGTCGTCCAGATTCTCCCAGATCTGCCAGTCGTCCAGATTCTCCCAGAACCGCCAGCCAGCCAGGTTCTGGTAGTTTCTACTACCTGCCTGGGCTTCCTCTCAGTGCTGAGCTTCTTCTCAGTGCTGAGCTTCCTCTCAGTGCTGAGCTACCCATCTGTCCCGAGTTACCTCTGTCCCGAGCTGTCCCTCTGTCCCATGTTATCATTGTGGTGGGTAACCTATTTAGGGACGTTTAGGAGGGGGATTAAAACTGTCATGGAGTGGGGTCCACGTCCAGCGCCAGAGCCGCCACCGCGGACAGATGCCCACCCAGACCCTCCCCTATAGGTTCAGGTTTTGCGGCCGGAGTCCGCACCTTGGGGGGGGGGGGTACTGTCACGCCCTGACCATAGTTTACTTTGTATTTTCTATGTTTTGATTGGTCAGGGTGTGATCTGAGTGGGCATTCTATGTTTCATGTCTTGTTTGTCTATTTCTATGTTCAGCCTGATATGGTTCTCAGTCAGAGGCAGGTGTTCGTCATTGTCTCTGATTGGGAACCATATTTAGGTAGCCTGGGTTTCACTGTGTGTTTGTGGGTGATTGTTCCTGTCTATGTGTTTTTCACCAGATAGGCTGTTTAGGTTTTCTTTACGTTCATTCACGTTCTTTATTTTGTAGTGTTTGCATTGATTCGTGTTTTACGTTTGTTCATTAAAACATGGATCGCAATCTACACGCTGCATTTTGGTCCGACTCTCCTTCTCACCAAGAAAACCGTTACACGCAGGGCATGTACCCCGACCACCAGAGGGAACCATAATTTGAGGGAGGGGCCTGAGGGTGGGGCTCCCCCAGATAGCATATGATACCAAAACGTGTAGAATTGCAGGAAATTAGACAAAACTGTAAAATGTTGGCTAAACCTCATATAACAAAATAAGTAGAATAACACTATAAAACAGCAAATTGTTCTCTCTGTACCATGGCAAAATGTGTTGAAATGCAGTGAGTTAGCGGATTTATCCCCCCTTCCCAAAAAATATCCCCCAAAAAGGAGGGGGTCGGGGGGTAGAGGTCTTCACGGATCCAGCTGTACCCGAGACCCGACCCGGGACGAGAGTGGGTTCAGATCCACAATGTCACGTGTCTGGGCCGGCTCTGATTACAGGCCTGTGTTATTCATTTTGAAAGGACTTGTCCGGAAGGGCCCGTGCAGATCCAAACGCGACTGCTGCAGTAGAGAGACGTCATCATTCATGCTGCTGCTCTGTAGCTTGTTGTTGTTGTTGGCCAATCAGAAATCATCAATGCGGCACTAGGCTAATAGCTAGGCTACGACGACCGAGAGTCAACAGGCAGGCTGCTACTTAATAACCTGAATGGAGTCCTTGTTATTTGTAACTGTAGGATGAGAAAGCACAGGCACTGCTGCCTCAGTTAACCTAGCTAGCTAACGTTCTCCAGGTTTGATGAAGCCTCAATTAGCCTAGCTAGCTAACGTTCTCCAGGTTTGATGAAGCCTCAATTAGCCTAGCTAGCTAACGTTCTCCAGGTTTGATGAAGCCTCAATTAGCCTAGCTAGCTAACGTTCTCCAGGTTTGATGAAGCCTCAATTAGCCTAGCTAGCTAACGTTCTCCAGGTTTGATGAAGCCTCAATTAGCCTAGCTAGCTAACGTTCTCCAGGTTTGATGAAGCCTCAATTAGCCTAGCTAGCTAACGTTCTCCAGGTTTGATGAAGCCTCAATTAGCCTAGCTAGCTAACGTTCTCCAGGTTTGATGCAGTCTACTAAATCAGCTTGGTTGGTTGCTGTCTCTCGTCTCTCATCTCTCCCTCCCTCCTCCCTGCTCCCTCCTCCCTCCTCCCTGCTCCGTCCTCCCTCCTCCCTCCTCCTTGCTCCCTTCTCCCTGCTCCCTCCTCCCCATGTCACTCACTAGAGCAGCACCTCTCTCCCTTCCTCCTCCCTCTCTCCCTCCTCCCTCCTCCCCATGTCACTAGAGCGTCATCTCTCTCCCTCCCTGCTCTCTCCTCCCCATGTCACTAGAGCGTCACCTCTCTCCCTCCCTCCTCCCTCCTCTTCATGTCACTAGAGCGTCGCCTCTCTCCCTCCCTCCTCTCTCCCTCCCTCCTCCCTCCTCCCCATGTCACTAGAGCGTCACCTCTCTCCCTCCCTCCTCCCTCCTCCCCATGTCACTAGAGCGTCACCTCTCTCCCTCCCTCCT
>NW_028322105.1:875000-937500 GCF_057628025.1 Oncorhynchus mykiss
TGGGTTGGCCTGGTGTCTCTATAGACTACAGAGTTATATAATGTATCTGGGTTGGCCTGGTGTCTCTACAGACTACAGAGTTATATAATGTATCTGGGTTGGCCTGGTGTCTCTATAGACTACAGAGTTATATAATGTATCTGGGTTGGCCTGGTGTCTCTACAGACTACAGAGTTATATAATGTATCTGGGTTGGCCTGGTGTCTCTATAGACTACAGAGTTATATAATGTATCTGGGTTGGCCTGGTCTCTCTACAGACTACAGAGTTATATAATGTATCTGGGTTGGCCTGGTGTCTCTATAGACTACAGAGTTATATAATGTATCTGGGTTGGCATGGTGTCTCTACAGACTACAGAGTTATATAATGTATCTGGGTTGGCCTGGTGTCTCTACAGACTACAGAGTTATATAATGTATCTGGGTTGGTCTGGTGTCTCTATAGACTACAGAGTTATATAATGTATCTGGGTTGGCCTGGTGTCTCTATAGACTACAGAGTTATATAATGTATCTGGGTTGGCATGGTGTCTCTACAGACTACAGAGTTATATAATGTATCTGGGTTGGCCTGGTGTCTCTACAGACTACAGAGTTATATAATGTATCTGGGTTGGTCTGGTGTCTCTATAGACTACAGAGTTATATAATGTATCTGGGTTGGCCTGGTGTCTCTATAGACTACAGAGTTATATAATGTATCTGGGTTGGTCTGGTGTCTATAGACTACAGAGTTACAGCCAAGGTTGTCCTCCATCGTCTTTCATACTCACATTCTACATAACAAACAATCTCAACAACGACCATCGCTGGCTTCATTCTTCTGGCAAATTGTTGTTACGTGCTAAAAAAAAATTGTCCCAAATGGCACCCTATTCCCTATGTAGTGCACTACTTTAGACCAGGAAGATTCCTATGAGCCCTAGTCTAAAGTAGTGCACTATATAGGGAATAGGGTGCTATTTGGGATTCAGACAAAGTATCTGAGGGCAGTAAGTGGCTCAGAGATGACTTTGCATACTGATAAAGATCTCAACACATCTCACCGCAGGATAAATACTCTGATAGCAGAATCATCATAATCCTATAATCATCCTGCTGCCCTGTCCTCGGCTCACACAGCTCACTACAATCAACGAGGACCAGAGAAAAGCCTGGAAGAAACGTACACTACCCTGCCTCACCTGCAGTGTACAGCCTGGTCCAGTCTGGTCCAGTCTGGTTCTCTCTGGTTCTCTCTGTGTGTTTCTCTATCAGTCTGGTCCAGTCTGGTTCTCTCTGTGTGTTTCTCTATCAGACTGGTCCAGTCTGGTCCTCTCTGTGTGTTTCTCTATCAGACTGGTCCAGTCTGGTCCAGTCTGGTGCTCTCTGTGTGTTTCTCTATCAGTCTGGTCCAGTCTGGTTCTATCTGTGTGTTTCTCTATCAGTCTGGTCCAGTCTGGTCCAGTCTGGTTCTCTCTGTGTGTTTATCTATCAGACTGGTCCAGTCTGGTCCAGTCTGGTCCTCTCTGTGTGTTTCTCTATCAGACTGGTCCAGTCTGGTCCAGTCTGGTGCTCTCTGTGTGTTTCTCTATCAGTCTGGTCCAGTCTGGTTCTATCTGTGTGTTTCTCTATCAGTCTGGTCCAGTCTGGTCCAGTCTGGTTCTCTCTGTGTGTTTATCTATCAGACTGGTCCAGTCTGGTCCAGTCTGGTCCTCTCTGTGTGTTTCTCTATCAGTCTGGTCCAGCCTGGTTCTATCTGTGTGTTTCTCTATCAGTCTGGTCCAGTCTGGTCCAGTCTGGTTCTCTCTGTGTCTTTATCTATCAGACTGGTCCAGTCTGGTTCTCTCTGTGTGTTTCTCTATCAGACTGGTCCAGTCTGGTCCAGTCTGGTTCTCTCTGTGAGTTTATCTATCAGACTGGTCCAGTCTGGTCCAGTCTGGTTCTCTCTGTGTGTTTCTCTATCAGACTGGTCCAGTCTGGTCCAGTCTGGTCCAGTCTAGTCCTCTCTGTGTGTTTCTCTATCAGACTGGTCCAGTCTGGTCCTCTCTGTGTGTTTCTCTATCAGTCTGGTCCAGTCTGGTCCTCTCTGTGTGTTTCTCTATCAGTCTGGTCCAGTCTGGTCCTCTCTGTGTGTTTCTCTATCAGTCTGGTCCAGTCTGGTCCTCTCTGTGTGTTTCTCTATCAGTCTGGTCCAGCCTGGTACAGTCTGGTTCTCTCTGTGTGTTTCTCTATCAGTCTGGTCCAGTCTGGTCCAGTCTGGTTCTCTCTGTGTGTTTATCTATCAGTCTGGTCCAGCCTGGTCCAGTCTGGTTCTCTCTGTGTGTTTATCTATCATACTGGTAACATAGCCCAACTAATCAGCCTACACACAAACAATCCCACACAAAGAGCAGGTTAACTGGTTAACATAAAACACAAAACAGGTGAAACCAATAAACAGAAAGGGGGGAAAGGGATCCATGGCAGCTAGTAGGCCGGTGACGACGACCGCCGAGCGCCACCCAAACAGGAAGGGGAAAGTAACAGCTAGTAGGCCGGTGACGACGACCGCCGAGCGCCACCCAAACAGCAAGGGGAAAGTAACAGCTAGTAGGCCGGTGACGACGACCGCCGAGCGCCACCCAAACAGGAAGGGGAGCTACCTTCAGTGGCAGCTAGTCGGCCGGTGACGACGACCGCCGAGCGCCACCCAAACAGGAAGGGGAGCTACCTTCAGTGGCAGCTAGTCGGCCGGTGACGACGACCGCCGAGCGCCACCCAAACAGGAAGGGGAAAGTAACAGCTAGTAGGCCGGTGACGACGACCGCCGAGCGCCACCCAAACAGGAAGGGGAGCCACCTTCGGTAGGAGTCGTGACAAGTGATCAGTATGGACATAGAATGACCTTGTATTTCTACCTGCGATGCCACCATTTCACTTCACTTCAACTAACTCATAAATCACTGTTTATACTCACTTCAACTAACTCATAAATCACTGTTTATACTCACTTCAACTAACTCATAAATCACTGTTAATCTTCACTTCAACTAACTCATAAATCACTGTTTATACTCACTTCAACTAACTCATAAATCACTGTTTATACTCACTTCAACTAACTCATAAATCACTGTTAATCTTCACTTCAACTAACTCATAAATCACTGTTTATACTCACTTCAACTAACTCATAAATCACTGTTTATACTCACTTCAACTAACTCATAAATCACTGTTAATCTTCACTTCAACTAACTCATAAATCACTGTTAATCTTCACTTCAACTAACTCATAAATCACTGTTTATACTCACTTCAACTAACTCATGAATCACTGTTTATATTCACTTCAACTAACTCATAAATCACTGTTTATACTCACTTCAACTAACTCATAAATCACTGTTAATCTTCACCTCAACTAACTCATAAATCACTGTTTATACTCACTTCAACTAACTCATAAATCACTGTTTATACTCACTTCAACTAACTCATAAATCACTGTTTATACTCACTTCAACTAACTCATAAATCACTGTTTATACTCACTTCAACTAACTCATAAATCACTGTTTATACTCACTTCAACTAACTCATACATCACTGTTTATACTCACTTCAACTAACTCATAAATCACTGTTTATACTCACTTCAACTAACTCATAAATTACTGTTTATACTCACTTAACTAACTCTTAAATCACTGTTTATACTCACTTCAACTAACTCATAAATCACTGTTTATACTCACTTCAACTAACTCATAAATCACTGTTTATACTCACTTCAACTAACTCATAAATCACTGTTTATACTCACTTCAACTAACTCATAAATCACTGTTTATACTCACTTCAACTAACTCATAAATCACTGTTAATCTTCACTTCAACTAACTCATAAATCACTGTTAATCTTCACTTCAACTAACTCATAAATCACTGTTTATACTCACTTCAACTAACTCATAAATCACTGTTTATATTCACTTCAACTAACTCATAAATCACTGTTTATACTCACTTCAACTAACTCATAAATCACTGTTAATCTTCACCTCAACTAACTCATAAATCACTGTTTATACTCACTTCAACTAACTCATAAATCACTGTTTATACTCACTTCAACTAACTCATAAATCACTGTTTATACTCACTTCAACTAACTCATAAATCACTGTTTATACTCACTTCAACTAACTCATAAATCACTGTTTATACTCACTTCAACTAGATGTCCCGTCAGATGTTTCCTAGCAACCAATTATCTCCCTTAATTAATGTTTTATTAAAACAAAAAACGAATGAATCCACGTGATGTCAAAGCCTTCATTCAGCAGACAGAGCAGGGCGACACTCTGTCTGTTGGTATCCCGAATGGCACCCTATTCCCTACGTGGTGCACTACTTTGGATCAGATCCTATGGGCCATTGTCCAAAGTAGTGCACTATGTAGGGAATAGGGTGCCGTTGGGTATGGCTCAGCTCAGTCTGCTACATGAAGGCTTTTCCATCACGTTGATTCATTTGATTCGTTTTTTGTTTTAAACATTAATTAGGGGAGATAATTGGGGCTAGAGAACATCTGAGGGGACATCTAGCGATCAGAATATAAAACACCAGTGTGATTTATCTGAAGTGAATATAAACAGTGATTTATGAGTTACTCTCGTGACCCAGAGACGAGGTCTTTATCTGTCGCTGTGTCACAAGCAGCACATGGACTCATTACTCTCTCACCCCACCGTGTGTGTGTGCGGTGTGTATTTGCGTGTGTGTGTGTGTGTGTTTGTACAATGTGTGTGTGTTTGTACAGTGTGTGTGTGTATGTGTGTGTGTGTGTGTGTGTGTGTGTGTGTATGTGTGTGTGTGTGTGTGTGTGTGTGTGTGTGTGTGTGTGTGTGTGTGTGTGTGTGTGTGTGTGTGTGTGTGTGTGTGTGTGTGTGTTTGAACAGTGTGTGTGTGTACGGTGTGTGTTGAGCCATTACTCTCTGACCCTTGATCCTACATCACCAGGGAGACGCTGGGTGCTGATTAGTGATGCTCATCACCACGGTGACAGTGATGCTGAGGCCTTCTAACTCATCACCACGGTGACAGTGATGCTGAGGCCTTCTAACTCATCACCACGGTGACAGTGATGCTGAAGGTGAAGTATCCTCTTTCTAATCCCAACACCTTCTCTATGAACAGATTTCCCATTTGAGTGGCGGCACACACACACAAACACACACACACACACACACACACACACACACACACACACACACACACACACACACACTTCTGTAAATGTGACTTATAGCACTAAAAACAAACCTGTCAGAGCCTCGTCAGAAAGATAAATCCCACCACCCCCCCACCACCCCCCACCACAGCCACACATCACCCCCCCACCACCCCCCACCACAGACACACACCACCCCCCACCACAGCCACACAGACACACATCACCCCCCATCACCCACCACAGACACACAGTCCCAGTCTCTCTCAAACATCACCCCCCACCACAGACACACAGTCCCAGTCTCTCTCAAACATCACACCCCCCCCCCAATCACCCAGCAGCTGACTGGACAAGCCCACGGTGTCTGGTTGTCAGTTCACAGCAGGTTGACCCCTGGTCGTACAAGGAATCTAAAAACCCCCAGAATCCCCCAGGGGAACAGTATCAGCAGTATTCCAATCGGGAAGCTGATTCCCTCCTCGGTCGACCCAGACGACCCCAAATGTCACGAGGTCGAGTGGTTCCACCAGTGAGTTGTCCAGGAGCACGTTCAGCAAATCCCTGATACATTACTGAACAGTCTGGGGGGAGGTCCCAAATGGCACCACATTCCCTATATAGTGCACTACTTTTGACCAGGGACCAGAGGAGAATGGGAGTGACATTTGTGACGCCACCCTGAGGCCTGCTGTCTTGCTGCTCTCAAGGTTATTGTCTGTGTTGTTACCATGGCGTTGGCTGTGTTCTCTAATGGCTCCAGACCGGACACTCATCACATTCAGAGATCCCAGTCCGATATGGTCTTTGTAATGTTCGCTGTGACCTCCACAAAGGGGAGAGAGTGTACTTCATGGATTGACTGGAATTTAAATGGAATTGACCCCCCCCCCCCCCCCCCCCCCCAGCCCCCCCGACCCTTCTACATAGTGCACTAGCTTTGAGCCCTATGGAAGCAGCCCTCCATCCTGCCTCAGTATACACACAGTGTAGACGATTGGAGGAGTCAGTCCTATTTGAGATGGAACATCATGGCATTCTAGAATTAGATGACATTTTAAAAATGGTTGTTCTCTCCATTCTCCATTTTTCCTCTCGTGTGTTTCAAGTGGTATGGACGGAGGGGGAAAGAGGGAAAACCTTTTTCACTGCCTCCAGCGAGACGAGCCCTGAATGCAACTTCCCGTACGGTCTTTGTGGATTGAGACATGTTGGCACTCGCTCCAGCCGTGAATGAGACCCAAGTCGAGCAGAAGCTTCAGTTCTGACTGAAGTGAGAAAAACAAATTATTTTTCCAAAAGCAAATCATTCAAGCACTTGACTTGGATAACCCGTGTTTTCATCCGAGGGAAATTCTGTTGTTGCTCTTGCTATGGTCTGAGGTAGCTATGGCTGAGGTAGCTATGACTGAGGTAGCTATGACTGAGGTAGCTATGGCTGAGGTAGCTATGACTGAGGTAGCTATGACTGAGGTAGCTATGGTCTGAGGTAGCTATGACTGAGGTAGCTATGACTGAGGTAGCTATGGCCTGAGGTAGCTATGGCCTGAGGTAGCTATGGCTGAGGTAACTATGGCTGAGGTAGCTATGACTGAGGTAGCTATGACTGAGGTAGCTATGGCTGAGGTAGCTATGACTGAGGTGGCTATGACTGAGGTAGCTATGACTGAGGCAGCTATGACTGAGGAGGCTATGGCCTGAGGTAGCTATGACTGAGGTAGCTATGACTGAGGTAGCTATGGCCTGAGGTAGCTATGACTGAGGTAGCTATGGCTGAGGTATCTATGGTCTGAGGTAGCTATGGCTGAGGTAACTATGACTGAGGAGGCTATGACTGAGGAGGCTATGACTGAGGTAACTATGACTGAGGTAGCTATGACTGAGGTAACTATGACTGAGGTAACTATGACTGAGGTAACTATGACTGAGGTAGCTATGACTGAGGTAACTATGACTGAGGTAGCTATGACTGAGGTAACTATGACTGAGGTAGCTATGACTGAGGTAGCTATGACTGAGGTAACTATGACTGAGGTAGCTATGACTGAGGTAACTATGACTGAGGTAGCTATGACTGAGGTAACTATGACTGAGGTAGCTATGACTGAGGTAACTATGACTGAGGTAACTATGACTGAGGTAGCTATGACTGAGGTAGCTATGACTGAGGAGGCTATGACTGAGGTAACTATGACTGAGGTAGCTATGACTGAGGTAACTATGACTGAGGTAACTATGACTGAGGTAGCTATGACTGAGGTAACTATGGCTGAGGTAACTATGACTGAGGTAACTATGACTGAGGTAACTATGACTGAGGTAACTATGACTGAGGTAGCTATGACTGAGGTAACTATGACTGAGGTAACTATGACTGAGGAGGCTATGACTGAGGTAACTATGACTGAGGTAACTATGACTGAGGTAACTATGACTGAGGTAGCTATGACTGAGGTAACTATGACTGAGGTAGCTATGACTGAGGTAACTATGACTGAGGTAGCTATGACTGAGGTAACTATGACTGAGGTAACTATGACTGAGGTAGCTATGACTGAGGTAGCTATGACTGAGGAGGCTATGACTGAGGTAACTATGACTGAGGTAGCTATGACTGAGGTAACTATGACTGAGGTAACTATGACTGAGGTAGCTATGACTGAGGTAACTATGGCTGAGGTAACTATGACTGAGGTAGCTATGACTGAGGAGGCTATGACTGAGGTAACTATGACTGAGGTAGCTATGACTGAGGTAACTATGACTGAGGTAACTATGACTGAGGTAACTATGACTGAGATAGCTATGACCTGAATGGAGTTTTCAGCTGCTGCTGACTGTCACTACTGAAGAAAATGTATCTTTAGAAAAATGAAATGAAAAATGAAAATCAAACACCAGTCAGCTCTTTTTCAAACGACTAAAAGGCGTCCTTCAACTTTTCAGCGAAGCTGGTCGGTTTCTTGTTCTTTGTTATATTTTGTTGCTATAGTTACAAACTGCAACTTACAAAGCTACATACTGTTGCTTTACAACTCTGTGGGCGGGAAACGTTTCAAAGACAGTTTATGTATTAATTGTTGAGCCAGTGAGATCAAAACGTTGACTATAAAGACGTGGTAAACAACAACGGAAGTATTTCTGAGGTGAATTTTCAGAACGTTGATCTCTAAGAGACGATGTGGAGACCCAGAGGAGGAATCAGTTCGACGTGGAAAAGAGAGAGCCGTAAAACAACGTTGTGTTTGACAACAACAACAAAAAAAATGTAAATATCCTTCTTTTAATTTCTTCATCCAACAATAATAATGATGAAATGTCCTTCAGTCAAGAGGCAAAGAAATACTTTCTTCTATCATTCACGATAGAGTTTTCCATTCTTAACAGTTCCATTAATTTAACAACGTGCAGAAATCAGCTCCGTACACAATATAACAGATCTTTATGTATAATAATATTCATTAGGTGGGTGCTTCCATTTGTCCTATTTCATACGGACAAACTTATTTTTTGGTTTGTTGCATATCCCACTCCCCCTGAGACACCGGGGTCACAGCCAGGGATCAGCCATTATTGACGGCAACCACGGAGCCATTAGGGTTAAGTGCCTTGCTCAAGGGCACATTGACAGATTTTTTTTTTTTTTTTTTTTTTTAAACCTAGTCAGCTCGGGGATTCGAACCGACGGCCTTTCGGTTACTGGGCACAACGCTCTCTAAACCGCTAGGAGTACCGGTCACATTCAATGCGTCAGTCAGGTATCTAACTGCACTGAAACACTATTTTTATTTTTCTGTCGCGGACAGTGTCCCACCTGACTTCAAATGCTGTAGTAGATTATTATAATAACCTGTGGGGACTTGATCCACATCAAGCAGAGTTCCTCTGAGAGTTAGAACGGGACAGAGAACTCTGCAGGTTCTTAAACTAATTAATGACACACAATAGGACCTGGCCACAGGTGTCCTCTTTAATCACATGGTTGAGTGGAGGAGGGGAGGAGAGGAGGAGAGGAGAGGAGAGGACTTAGGGGCGATACAGGGTGGAGGAGAGGAGAGGAGAGGAGAGGAGAGGAGAGGAGAGGAGAGGAGAGGAGAGGAGAGGAGAGGAGAGGAGAGGAGAGGAGAGGCCTTAGGGGCTATACATGGTGGAGGAGAGGAGAGGCCTTAGGGGCTATACAGGGTGGAGGAGAGGAGAGGAGAGGAGAGGAGAGGAGAGGAGAGGAGAGGAGAGGAGAGGAGAGGAGAGGAGAGGAGAGGCGAGGAGAGGAGAGGAGAGGAGAGGCCTTAGGGGCTATACATGGTGGAGGAGAGGAGAGGCCTTAGGGGCTATACAGGGTGGAGGAGAGGAGAGGAGAGGAGAGGAGAGGAGAGGAGAGGAGAGGAGAGGAGAGGAGAGGAGAGGAGAGGAGAGGAGAGGAGAGGAGAGGAGAGGAGAGGCCTTAGGGGCTATACATGGTGGAGGAGAGGAGAGGCCTTAGGGGCTATACAGGGTGGAGGAGAGGAGAGGAGAGGAGAGGAGAGGAGAGGAGAGGAGAGGAGAGGAGAGGAGAGGAGAGGAGAGGAGAGGAGAGGAGAGGAGAGGAGAGGAGAGGAGAGGAGAGGAGAGGCTATACAGGGGGAAGGTGTAAGGAAGCCAGCAGGAAATGAGGACACTACATAAAGTCAGTATAGTCCTCATATTATAATTCTAAGTCAGAATGTTGACATTTGACTCCCTCTACAGTACTATAGTAGTAGTAACCACTACTTTACTACTCCTACTGTACTACTACAGTAGTAAGACTTAATATCCGACACAGTTTCACACAGTGGCAGTCTGTGTGAAACAGACCTTAGGACAGCTATGACCTTAGGACATCACTATGACCTTAGGGCATCATTATGACATCATTATGACCTTAGGACATCATTATGACCTTAGGACATCATTATGACATCATTATGACCTTAGGGCATCATTATGACCTCATTATGACCTAATGACATCATTATGACCTTAGGACATCATTATGACATCATTCAGACCTTATGACATCATTATGACCTTAGGGCATCATTATGACCTCATTATGACCTTATGACATCATTACGACCTTAGGACATCATTATGACATCATTATGACCTTAGGGCATCATTATGACCTCATTATGACCTAATGACATCATTATGACCTTAGGACATCATTATGACATCATTATGACCTTAGGGCATCATTATGACCTCATTATGACCTTATGACATCATTATGACCTTAGGACATCATTATGACATCATTATGATCTTAGGGCATCATTATGACCTCATTAAGACCTTATGACATCATTATGACCTTAGGGCATCATTGTGGCCTCATTATGACCTTAGGACCTCATTATGACCTCATTATGACCTTAGGACCTCATTATGACCTCATGATGACCTTAGGACCTCATTATGACCTCATGATGACCTTAGGGCCTCATTATGACCTTAGGACAGCATTATGACCTTAGGACATCCTTATGACCTCATTATGACCTTAGGACATCATTATGACCTCATTATGACCTTAGGACATCATAATGACCTTAGGACATCATTATGACCTCATTATGACCTTAGGACATCATTATGACCTCATTATGACCTTAGGACCTCATTATGACCTTAGGACATCATTATGACCTCATTATGACCTTAGGACCTCATTATGACAGAGAAGAAACAAAAAGAGAGTCACATACATTACATCTAACATCAAACCAAATCAAATAGCAGCATGTCTCATTTTCAGCACCAGATAGAATTTCAAAGTAGTAAAGTAGCATTATAATTTAGTAATAAATAGCAGCAATGTAATTTCATAAAGTATATTTTCAGAGCTTTTAAATGTTTAGTTTAGATAGCTTAAATGTTTAGATAGCTTAAATGTTTAGATAGCTTAAATGTTTAGGTAGCTTAAACATTTAGTTTAGATAGCTTAAACGTTTAGATAGCTTAAATGTTTAGATAGCTTAAATGTTTAGTTTAGATAGCTTAAATGTTTAGATAGCTTAAATGTTTAGATAGCTTAAACATTTAGTTTAGATAGCTTAAACATTTAGTTTAGATAGCTTAAACATTTAGATAGCTTAAATGTTTAGATAGCTTAAACGTTTAGATAGCTTAAATGTTTAGTTTAGATAGCTTAAATGTTTAGATAGCTTAAACGTTTAGATAGCTTAAATGTTTAGTTTAGATAGCTTAAATGTTTAGATAGCTTAAATGTTTAGATAGCTTAAACATTTAGTTTAGATAGCTTAAACATTTCGTTTAGATAGCTTAAACATTTAGTTTAGATAGCTTAAATGTTTAGATAGCTTAAATGTTTAGATAGCTTAAATGTTTAGTTTAGATAGCTTAAATGTTTAGATAGCTTAAACATTTAGTTTAGATAGCTTAAATGTTTAGATAGCTTAAATGTTTAGTTTAGATAGCTTAAATGTTTAGATAGCTTAAACATTTAGTTTATATAGCTTAAATGTTTAGATAGCTTAAATGTTTAGATAGCTTAAATGTTTAGTTTAGATAGCTTAAATGTTTAGATAGCTTAAATGTTTAGATAGCTTAAATGTTTAGTTTAGATAGCTTAAATGTTTAGATAGCTTAAACATTTAGTTTAGATAGCTTAATTTTTTAGTTTAGATAGCTTAAATGTTTAGATAGCTTAAACGTTTAGATAGCTTAAATGTTTAGATAGCTTAAACATTTAGTTTAGATAGCTTAAATGTTTAGATAGCTTAAATGTTTAGATAGCTTAAACGTTTAGATAGCTTAAATGTTTAGATAGCTTAAATGTTTAGTTTAGATAGCTTAAATGTTTAGATAGCTTAAATGTTTAGTTTAGATAGCTTAAACGTTTAGATAGCTTAAACGTTTAGTTTAGATAGCTTAAATGTTTAGATAGCTTAAACGTTTAGTTTAGATAGCTTAAACATTTAGATAGCTTAAATGTTTAGATAGCTTAAATGTTTAGATAGCTTAAATGTTTAGATAGCTTAAACATTTAGTTTAGATAGCTTAAATGTTTAGATAGCTTAAATGTTTAGTTTAGATAGCTTAAACGTTTAGATAGCTTAAATGTTTAGATAGCTTAAACATTTAGTTTAGATAGCTTAAACATTTAGTTTAGATAGCTTAAACATTTAGTTTAGATAGCTTAAATGTTTAGATAGCTTAAATGTTTAGATAGCTTAAACATTTAGTTTAGATAGCTTAAATGTTTAGTTTAGATAGCTTAAATGTTTAGATAGCTTAAACATTTAGTTTAGATAGCTTAAATGTTTAGATAGCTTAAACGTTTAGTTTAGATAGCTTAAACATTTAGATAGCTTAAATGTTTAGTTTAGATAGCTTAAATGTTTAGATAGCTTAAACATTTAGATAGCTTAAACATTTAGATAGCTTAAAGGTTTAGTTTAGATAGCTTAAAGGTTTAGTTTAGAGAGCTTAAAGGTTTATATAGCTTAAACGTTTAGCTTAAAATGTTGATACACTATTATGCTATTTCTTCAGATTATTACCTCAGCATTGAGCACACGTCAGGAGGCTAAAGGCGCGAAAGTTCCATTAGCAGGAAAACACCATTATCAAAAGTGACAACAAACGCATGTAATGAATGCTTTTATTATAAAGGTGCATTTTTATGGTGAAAATGATTGTCACGACTTCCGCCGAGGTCGGTCCCTCTCCTTGTTCAGGCGGTGTTCGACGTCGCCGACCTTCTAGCCATCGCCCGATCCACTTTTCATTTTCCATTGGTTTTGTCTTGTCTTCCATCACACCTGGTTCCAATTCCATCAATTACACGTTGTGTATTTAACCCTCTGCCCCCCCCCCCCCCCCCCCCCCCCACCATGTCCTTGTGGGTAATTGTTTGTTGTAGTGCTTGTGCAACGGTATGCTGGTATTGACCGGGTTTTGTTTAACCCGTTTATTATTATCCTTCTGTTGGTTATGGTTGTTAAACACAGCGGCTGTAAATGAGTTTCCGCTCTCCTGCGCCTGACTTCTCTGCCGCCAGTAGCAACGCATTACAATGCCCCCCCCCCCCCCCCCCAAACTCACACGTATGTTGGCCAGTTAGGTCCTACACCCCGTTGTAAAGCGGATTAATGAGCTGCAGTTTAAGAAGTTATTTGGCCACTTTAGATGTTGATACACACCTCATCAAAACATATAGACCTATGGGCTAGGCTACATAAGGTGTACGACTGTTGGGAGCAATTAGTTCAAACAGGTGACATTAATACAGGTAACGAGTGGAGGACAGAGGAGCCTCTTAAAGAAGAAGTTACAGGTCTGTGAGAGCCAGAAATCTTGCTTGTTTGTAGGTGACCAAATACTTATTTTCCACCATAATTTGCAAATAAATTCATTAAAAATCCTACAATGTGATTTTCTGGATTTTTTTTTTCTCTCATTTTGTCTGTCATAGTTGAAGTGTACCTATGATGAAAATTACAGGCCTCTCTCATCTTTTTAAGTGGGAGAACTTGCACAATTGGTGGCTGACTAAATACTTTTTTTGCCCCACTGTACTAAATAATATACGTGTGAAATGTATTTTGATTTAGAATGGACCATTATATTGCATCTGTCTCGAAACAGGGGCAGCAGACAAACAGAGGAAGCTTTTCCCGTGGTTCATTTACATGACAGCCAGGTAGGCTATACTCCTGTTGTAAAAGAGAAGCTGTACTCCTGTTGTAAAGAGAAGCTGTACTCCTGTTGTAAAAGAGAAGCTATACTCCTGTTGTAAAGAGAAGGAGAAGCCATACTCCTGTTGTAAAGAGAAGCTATACTCCTGTTGTAAAAGAGAAGCTATACTCCTGTTGTAAAAGAGAAGCTATACTCCTGTTGTAAAAGAGAAGCTATACTCCTGTTGTAAAAGAGAAGCTATACTCCTGTTGTAAAAGAGAAGCTATACTCCTGTTGTAAAAGAGAAGCTATACTCCTGTTGTAAAGAGAAGCTATACTCCTGTTGTAAAGAGAAGCTATACTCCTGTTGTAAAGAGAAGGAGAAGCCATACTCCTGTTGTAAAGAGAAGCTATACTCCTGTTGTAAAGAGAAGCTATACTCCTGTTGTAAAGAGAAGCTATACTCCTGTTGTAAAAGAGAAGCTATACTCCTGTTGTAAAAGAGAAGCTATACTCCTGTTGTAAAAGAGAAGCTATACTCCTGTTGTAAAAGAGAAGCTATACTCCTGTTGTAAAAGAGAAGCTATACTCCTGTTGTAAAAGAGAAGCTATACTCCTGTTGTAAAAGAGAAGCTATACTCCTGTTGTAAAGAGAAGCTATACTCCTGTTGTAAAGAGAAGCTATACTCCTGTTGTAAAGAGAAGGAGAAGCCATACTCCTGTTGTAAAGAGAAGCTATACTCCTGTTGTAAAGAGAAGCTATACTCCTGTTGTAAAAGAGAAGCTATACTCCTGTTGTAAAGAGAAGCTATACTCCTGTTGTAAAGAGAAGCTATACTCCTGTTGTAAAGAGAAGGAGAAGCCATACTCCTGTTGTAAAGAGAAGCTATACTCCTGTTGTAAAAGAGAAGCCATACTCCTGTTGTAAAAGAGAAGCTATACTCCTGTTGTAAAGAGAAGCTATACTCCTGTTGTAAAGAGAAGCTATACTCCTGTTGTAAAGAGAAGCTATACTCCTGTTGTAAAAGAGAAGCCATACTCCTGTTGTAAAAGAGAAGCTATACTCCTGTTGTAAAGAGAAGCTATACTCCTGTTGTAAAGAGAAGCTATACTCCTGTTGTAAAGAGAAGCTATACTCCTGTTGTAAAAGAGAAGCTATACTCCTGTTGTAAAGAGAAGCTATACTCCTGTTGTAAAGAGAAGCTATACTCCTGTTGTAAAAGAGAAGCTGTACTCCTGTTGTAAAGAGAAGCTATACTCCTGTTGTAAAGAGAAGCTATACTCCTGTTGTAAAGAGAAGCTATACTCCTGTTGTAAAGAGAAGCTATACTCCTGTTGTAAAGAGAAGCTATACTCCTGTTGTAAAGAGAAGCTATACTCCTGTTGTAAAAGAGAAGCTATACTCCTGTTGTAAAGAGAAGCTATACTCCTGTTGTAAAGAGAAGCTATACTCCTGTTGTAAAAGAGAAGCTATACTCCTGTTGTAAAGAGAAGCTATACTCCTGTTGTAAAAGAGAAGCTATACTCCTGTTGTAAAGAGAAGCTATACTCCTGTTGTAAAGAGAAGCTATACTCCTGTTGTAAAGAGAAGCTATACTCCTGTTGTAAAAGAGAAGCTATACTCCTGTTGTAAAGAGAAGCTATACTCCTGTTGTAAAGAGAAGCTATACTCCTGTTGTAAAGAGAAGCTATACTCCTGTTGTAAAGAGAAGCTATACTCCTGTTGTAAAGAGAAGCTATACTCCTGTTGTAAAGAGAAGGAGAAGCTATACTCCTGTTGTAAAAGAGAAGCTATACTCCTGTTGTAAAGAGAAGCTATACTCCTGTTGTAAAGATAAGCTATACTCCTGTTGTAAAGATAAGCTATACTCCTGTTGTAAAAGAGAAGCTATACTCCTGTTGTAAAGAGAAGCTATACTCCTGTTGTAAAGAGAAGGAGAAGCCATACTCCTGTTGTAAAGAGAAGCCATACTCCTGTTGTAAAGAGAAGCTATACTCCTGTTGTAAAAGAGAAGCTATACTCCTGTTGTAAAGAGAAGCTATACTCCTGTTGTAAAGAGAAGCTATACTCCTGTTGTAAAGAGAAGCTATACTCCTGTTGTAAAGAGAAGGAGAAGCTATACTCCTGTTGTAAAAGAGAAGCTATACTCCTGTTGTAAAGAGAAGCTATACTCCTGTTGTAAAGATAAGCTATACTCCTGTTGTAAAGATAAGCTATACTCCTGTTGTAAAAGAGAAGCTATACTCCTGTTGTAAAGAGAAGCTATACTCCTGTTGTAAAGAGAAGGAGAAGCCATACTCCTGTTGTAAAGAGAAGCCATACTCCTGTTGTAAAGAGAAGCTATACTCCTGTTGCAAAAGAGAAGCTATACTCCTGTTGTAAAGAGAAGCTATACTCCTGTTGTAAAAGAGAAGCTATACTCCTGTTGTAAAGAGAAGCTATACTCCTGTTGTAAAGAGAAGCTATACTCCTGTTGTAAAGAGAAGCTATACTCCTGTTGTAAAAGAGAAGCTATACTCCTGTTGTAAAGAGAAGCTATACTCCTGTTGTAAAGAGAAGGAGAAGCCATACTCCTGTTGTAAAGAGAAGCTATACTCCTGTTGTAAAGAGAAGGAGAAGCCATACTCCTGTTGTAAAGAGAAGCTATACTCCTGTTGTAAAAGAGAAGCTATACTCCTGTTGTAAAGAGAAGCTATACTCCTGTTGTAAAAGAGAAGCTATACTCCTGTTGTAAAGAGAAGCTATACTCCTGTTGTAAAAGAGAAGCTATACTCCTGTTGTAAAGAGAAGCTATACTCCTGTTGTAAAAGAGAAGCTATACTCCTGTTGTAAAGAGAAGCTATACTCCTGTTGTAAAGAGAAGCTATACTCCTGTTGTAAAAGAGAAGCTATACTCCTGTTGTAAAGAGAAGCTATACTCCTGTTGTAAAAGAGAAGCTATACTCCTGTTGTAAAGAGAAGCTATACTCCTGTTGTAAAGAGAAGCTATACTCCTGTTGTAAAAGAGAAGCTATACTCCTGTTGTAAAAGAGAAGCTATACTCCTGTTGTAAAGAGAAGCTATACTCCTGTTGTAAAGAGAAGCTATACTCCTGTTGTAAAGAGAAGCTATACTCCTGTTGTAAAAGAGAATCTATACTCCTGTTGTAAAAGAGAAGCTATACTCCTGTTGTAAAGAGAAGCTATACTCCTGTTGTAAAGAGAAGCTATACTCCTGTTGTAAAAGAGAAGCTATACTCCTGTTGTAAAGAGAAGCTATACTCCTGTTGTAAAAGAGAAGCTATACTCCTGTTGTAAAGAGAAGCTATACTCCTGTTGTAAAGAGAAGCTATACTCCTGTTGTAAAGAGAAGCTATACTCCTGTTGTAAAAGAGAAGCTATACTCCTGTTGTAAAGAGAAGCTATACTCCTGTTGTAAAGAGAAGCTATACTCCTGTTGTAAAAGAGAAGCTATACTCCTGTTGTAAAGAGAAGCTATACTCCTGTTGTAAAGAGAAGCTATACTCCTGTTGTAAAGAGAAGCTATACTCCTGTTGTAAAAGAGAAGCTATACTCCTGTTGTAAAAGAGAAGCTATACTCCTGTTGTAAAGAGAAGCTATACTCCTGTTGTAAAGAGAAGGAGAAGCTATACTCCTGTTGTAAAGAGAAGCTATACTCCTGTTGTAAAGAGAAGCTATACTCCTGTTGTAAAAGAGAAGCTATACTCCTGTTGTAAAGAGAAGCTATACTCCTGTTGTAAAAGAGAAGCTATACTCCTGTTGTAAAGAGAAGCTATACTCCTGTTGTAAAAGAGAAGCTATACTCCTGTTGTAAAGAGAAGCTATACTCCTGTTGTAAAAGAGAAGCTATACTCCTGTTGTAAAGAGAAGCTATACTCCTGTTGTAAAAGAGAAGCTATACTCCTGTTGTAAAGAGAAGCTATACTCCTGTTGTAAAGAGAAGCTATACTCCTGTTGTAAAGAGAAGCTATACTCCTGTTGTAAAAGAGAAGCTATACTCCTGTTGTAAAGAGAAGCTATACTCCTGTTGTAAAGAGAAGCTATACTCCTGTTGTAAAAGAGAAGCTATACTCCTGTTGTAAAGAGAAGCTATACTCCTGTTGTAAAGAGAAGCTATACTCCTGTTGTAAAGAGAAGCTATACTCCTGTTGTAAAAGAGAAGCTATACTCCTGTTGTAAAAGAGAAGCTATACTCCTGTTGTAAAGAGAAGCTATACTCCTGTTGTAAAGAGAAGGAGAAGCTATACTCCTGTTGTAAAGAGAAGCTATACTCCTGTTGTAAAAGAGAAGCTATACTCCTGTTGTAAAGAGAAGCTATACTCCTGTTGTAAAAGAGAAGCTATACTCCTGTTGTAAAAGAGAAGCTATACTCCTGTTGTAAAAGAGAAGCTATACTCCTGTTGTAAAGAGAAGCTATGTGCTTCATATTTGCTTAATATTAGGAAAGTTGAGACATAAATATAGTAGGTCTAGCCTATAGAAATCTGATGGGATCATCCTCTTTTTAATAGAGGCCATCACTCTGTTTTCTCACACAGTTGCATAGCCTACAGAAATGTTGTTCAACATGAGCTCTTGGGCTCTCATGAAGTGTTTGATTAGATTTTCCATTACATTTGCATTGATGTCAGAGTGATTAGAGGGACAATAGAGTGCTGAGTACCAGACAGTTAGCCAGTTTGATAGGCTACTAATGACCAGCAAGTTTGGTAGGCTACTAATGACCATCAGCAGCATCAGAGCTTGGAGAAGCCTAATTACAGAGTGACAGGGTGACAGAGTGGCAGGGCGACAGAGTGACAGGGTGACAGGGTGACAGGGTGACAGAGTGACAGAGTGACAGGGTGACAGAGTGACAGAGTGACATGGTGACAGAGTGACAGAGTGACAGGGTGACAGAGTGACAGGGTGACAGAATGACAGAGTGACAGGGTGACAGAGTGACAGAGTGACAGGGTGACAGGGTGACAGAGTGACAGAGTGACAGAGTGACAGGGTGACAGGGTGACAGGGTGACAGGGTGACAGAGTGACAGAGTGACAGAGTGACAGGGTGACAGAGCAGGGTGACAGAGTGACAGGGTGACAGGTTGACAGGGTGACAGGGTGACAGGGTGAGAAAATAAAATTAAAATTAAAACTCTCTGACTCCCTCTTATCTCAGTGTTCCTCATGGTGTATTAACTGTTGTAACGGGGTCATTTTAACCAATTCAGACTGAAATCTGGTTAAAAACAAGGCCCAGATTTGAGCTGCTCATAAGAGAGAGAGTGACAGGTGACAGAGTGACAGGGTGACAGGGTGACAGAGTGACAGGGTGACAGAGTGACAGAGTGACAGAGTGACAGGGTGACAGGGTGACAGAGTGACAGAGTGACAGAGTGACAGGGTGACAGAGTGACAGGGTGACAGAGTGACAGAGTGACAGGGTGACAGAGTGACAGAGTGACAGAGTGACAGGGTGACAGAGTGACAGGGTGACAGAGTGACAGAGTGACAGGGTGACAGAGTGACAGAGTGACAGAGTGACAGGGTGACAGAGTGACAGGGTGACAGGGTGACAGGGTGACAGGGTGACAGGGTGACAGAGCGACAGAGCGACAGAGTGGGGTGACAGGGTGACAGGGTGACAGAGTGACAGAGTGACAGGGTGACAGGGTGACAGAGTGACAGAGTGACAGGGTGACAGGGTGAGAAAATAAAATTACAATTAAAACTCTCTGACTCCCTCTTATCTCAGTGTTCCTCACGGTGTATTAACTGTTGTAACGGGGTCATTTTAACCAATTCAGACTGAAATCTGGTTAAAAACAAGGCCCAGATTTGATCTGCTCATAAGAGAGAGAGAGAGAAACACCAACACCACAGGTAACTTCCACAAGGCTGTAAAATATCTGAGACAAGGTAAGAAGGGCCTTCTGCGCCATCAAACCAAACAGGGAACTACAACATCCAGATTACGATCTGGCGATCTAAACCAAGAACACACAAAATGGGACAAACACCAAATTGAGTCTCTGCATGCAGAATTCTGCAAAAATATCCTCCGTGTACAACGTAGAACACCAAATAATGCATGCAGAGTAGAATTAGGCCGATACCCACTAATTATCAAAATCCAGAAAGGAGCCGTTCAATTCTACAACCACCTAAAAGGAAGCGATTCACAAACCTTCCACAACAAAGCCATCACCTACAGAGAGATGAACCTGGAGAAGAGTCCCCTAAGCAAGCTGGTCCTGGGGCTCTGTTCACAAACACAAACACACCTCACAGAGCCCCAGGACAACAGCACAATTAGACCCAACCAAATCATGAGAAAACAAAAAGATAATTACTTGACACATTGGAAAGAATTAACAAAAAAACAGAGCAAATTGGAAAAGCTATCTGGCCCTAAACAGATGCACCTTAGATTCTATACTCTGAATCTTCTACCCACAATCCTGTGCTTTGTTACCGCAGAGCGAGCTGTGACCGCCCACACCCCGGGCTCCCCTCAACCCGATTACATGCCACATTGCAGAGCTGCACACACACACACACACACACACACACACACACCTCATTGCATAGCTGCACTGCAGAGGATCAGGAAGACTGACTGGCAGGCTGGCTGGAGGGAGGCAGGGAAGCATCTGACAACGGCTTATAGCCAGGGCCAACCAAAGTCGACACAGAGTGAACTCACAGCCAGGGCCAACCAAAGTCGACACAGAGTGAACTCAGAACCAGGGCCAACCAAAGTCTACTCAGAGTGAACTCAGAACCAGGGCCAACCAAAGTCGACTCAGAGTGAACTCACAGCCAGGGCCAACCAAAGTCTACTCAGAGTGAACTCAGAACCAGGCCAACAAAGTCCCCTACACTGAGTGAGTGAGTCTAAGGCCAACCAATGTGTTCACAGAGTTATAGCCAGAGCCTATACCCAAACTCGGCCTGTCCTTGGCAAAACAAGAATCCTTGACTCCAACAAATTACCTCTAAAATGTGTCTAGACACTCACTAGTGAGGCTTAGCAGTAACCTTGTACAAGTCCGTTTGGTATCAACACATGTTCTTGAGCGTGACAGTAGTAGTGGTGTCCACGCCTCATTCACAAGGGGCCTGTGTGATGTCACTTTATTCAATCATGGAACCATCCTTGATGTGTAGAAGTGTCACCCTTAAGGCCAGATATTGGTAAGGACACACACACACACACACACAAACACAGGACTACACTCCCAAGCATCCGTATGTCTCCTCCTTGGCACTATGGGCCTTGGTCTAAAGTAAAGGCACTCAATAGGGAATAGTGTGTAATTTGGGTAGCAGACTGGGCCTACTCTCATACCTCGTTATCCACCAACAGTTATCTTGACATAGAGGTTGAACAGGCTAAGATACAGCTGGGCTTTCATTTCTACAGTTATCTTGACATAGTGGTTGAACAGGCTAAGATAGAGCTGGGCTTTCATTTCTACAGTTATCTTGACATAGAGGTTGAACAGGCTAAGATACAGCTGGGCTTTCATTTCTACAGTTATCTTGACATAGTGGTTGAACAGGCTAAGATAGAGCTGGGCTGTCATTTCAACACAGTTATCTTGACATAGTGGTTGAACAGGCTAAGATACAGCTGGGCTGTCATTTCTACAGTTATCTTGACATAGTGGTTGAACAGGCTAAGATACAACAGGGCTGTCATTTCTACAGTTATCTTGACATAGTGGTTGAACAGGCTAAGATACAGCTGGGCTTTCATTTCTACAGTTATCTTGACATAGTGGTTGAACAGGCTAAGATACAGCTGGGCTTTCATTTCTACAGTTATCTTGACATAGTGGTTGAACAGGCTAAGATACAGCTGGGCTTTCATTTCTACAGTTATCTTGACATAGTGGTTGAACAGGCTAAGATACAGCTGGGCTTTCATTTCTACAGTTATCTTGACATAGAGGTTGAACAGGCTAAGATAGAGCTGGGCTTTCATTTCTACAGTTATCTTGACATAGTGGTTTAACAGGCTAAGATAGAGCTGGGGTTTCATTTCTACAGTTATATTGACATAGAGGTTGAACAGGCTAAGATAGAGCTGGGCTCGGGTTTCTATCTCTACTGCATTCCTCCACATGAAAGAGTGTGTGAATGAATAGATATGCCACCTGACTGGCACACTATGCTTATTCCTTTTCTCTCAGAGGAGGAATATCTGTGAAAGCCAAACACATTGATCTTTCAGCAGCTCTGTACTGCGGTGCGGAACGAGCCAAGTTTAGTCAAGCACGGTGCAAAAGTCACAGTGAAATATGAATTCTCAAAGTGTGTGTGCGTGCGTGTGTGTGTGTGTGTACACTTCTCAAATAGCACTATATCAAAATATGGTTATAGCCGGGTATTGTTAAAAATCCATACTGGTATACCTGTATCACCCAGACGTACATGACATGAACCATTAATACTACAAACCACATGAATCAATGTGTCTGACCACTAAGACATGAATTAAGGGCCTAGTTGAGTCTACAGCTGGACTCATCTGCCAGATTGAGTTGATGGTCAGACAGCTGGGAAACGCAATGACAAATCATCTGTAGACTGCAAACTGAATTGAGTGGATGGTCGGACAGCTGGGAAACACAATGCAAATTGACGGCAAGAAGCCCAAACTGATATAATACCTGACTAAAACACAATCCTTGTTTACATTTGTACAAGATCAGATCGGCAGAGTAGCCTAGTGGTTAGAGGCAGGGTAGCCAGAGCGTTGGACTAGTAACCAGAAGGTTGCAAGATCAAACCCCCGAGCTGACAAGGTACAAATCTGTCGTTCTGCCCCTGAACAGGCAGTTAACCCACTGTTCCTAGGCCGTCATTGAAAATAAGAATTTGTTCTTAACTGAATTGTCTAGTTAAATAAAGGTTTAAAAATTATGCGTGGGGATATATATTGGAACAAATTTACAGATTTACGAAACTAAAATGTATTGGAGCTGATTTTTGCCTGTGTTCTTAAAAAAAAATCTCTGAAAACTTTAGGAGGAAAATCACCCACGTGGCGTTGCGGGAACAGTGGTCTATGGTCAATTATGATTTTCTAAGAAACACAACCACATGCCAGTATGAAGCTATGAACTCGTGCAGTTGACCATAAAGCACGCTAGGTTTTCCTACGCCAGCCACTGTGAAGAGATGCTCCTCCTCTCCTTATCGACCCGGGTGTTGGGATTCTAATGGAACATCTAACTTATTTACTGGTCAAAGACAGACAGTTTATGATCTACAAGGTTACGCTTTAGCTCGTCTATTCTGAATATTAGACCCCACAGAGCTGAAATAACTGCCAGGTTTGACATGGACCTACATCCACCACTACTATAGGAAATAGGGTGCATTAGTGCACTACTATAGGGAATAGGGTGCATTAGTGCACTACTATAGGGAATAGGGTGCATTAGTGCAGTACTATAGGGAATAGGGTGCATTAGTGCACTACTATAGGGAATAGGGTGCATTAGTGCACTACTATAGAGAATAGGGTGCATTAGCGCACTACTATAGAGAATAGGGTACATTAGTGCACTACTATAGGAAATAGGGTGCATTAGTGCACTACTATAGGGAATAGGGTGCATTAGTGCACTACTATAGGGAATTGGGTGCATTAGTGCACTACTATAGGGAATAGGGTGCATTAGTGCACTACTATAGGGAATAGGGTGCATTAGTGCACTACTATAGGGAATAGGGTGCATTAGTGCACTACTATAGGGAATAGGGTGCATTAGTGCACTACTATAGGGAATAGGGTGCATTAGTGCACTACTATAGGAAATAGGGTGCATTAGTGCACTACTATAGAGAATAGGGTGCATTAGCGCACTACTATAGAGAATAGGGTACATTAGTGCACTACTATAGGAAATAGGGTGCATTAGTGCACTACTATAGGGAATAGGGTGCATTAGTGCACTACTATAGGGAATTGGGTGCATTAGTGCACTACTATAGGGAATAGGGTGCATTAGTGCACTACTATAGGGAATTGGGTGCATTAGTGCACTACTATAGGGAATAGGGTGCATTAGTGCACTACTATAGGAAATAGGGTGCATTAGTGCACTACTATAGGGAATAGGGTGCATTAGCGCACTACTATAGGAAATAGGGTGCATTAGCGCACTACTATAGAGAATAGGGTGCATTAGTGCACTACTATAGGAAATAGGGTGCATTAGTGCACTACTACAGGAAATAGGGTGCATTAGTGCACTACTATAGGGAATAGGGTGCATTAGTGCAACTACTATAGGGAATAGGGTGCATTAGTGCACTACTATAGGGAATAGGGTGCATTAGTGAACTACTATAGGGAATAGGGTGCATTAGCGCAGTACTATAGGGAATCGGGTGCATTAGTGCACTACTATAGGGAATAGGGTGCATTACTGCACTACTATAGGGAATAGGGTGCATTACTGCACTACTCTAGGGAATCGGGTGCATTAGTGCACTACTATAGGGAATAGGGTGCATTAGTGCAGTACTATAGGGAATCGAGTGCATTAGTGCACTACTATAGGGAATATGGTGCATTAGTGCATTACTATAGGGAATAGGGTGCATTAGTGCACTACTATAGGGAATTGGGTGCATTAGTGCACTACTATAGGGAATCGGGTGCATTAGTGCAGTACTATAGGGAATAGGGTGCATTTGGGACATGACCTTAGGGTGTGTTCTTAAATTCATTCTGGAGTGCCAGAGTGAGCTCTGGACGTTCGTAAATTATTGGGGGTATATGAGACTGGGGGTATATGAGATTGGGGGTATATGAGACTGGGGGTATATGAGACTGGGGGTATATCATACTGGGGGTATATGAGATTGGGGGTATATGAGACTGGGGGTATATGAGTCTGGGGGTATATGAGTCTGGGGGTATATGAGACTGGGGGTATATGATACTGGGGGTATATGAGACTGGGGGTATATGAGACTGGGGGTATATCATACTGGGGGTATATGAGACTGGGGGTATATGAGACTGGGGGTATATGAGGTGCTGTAAACACATACCACCAACCTTCAGAGATACCATGCTGTCCTGCAAACACATATCACCAACCTTCAGAGATACCATGCTGTCCTGTAAACACATACCACCAACCTTCAGAGATACCATGCTGTCCTGTAAACACATACCACCAACCTTCAGAGATACCATGCTGTCCTGTAAACACATACCACCAACCTTCAGAGATACCATGCTGTCCTGTAAACACATACCACCAACTCTGGTTGCGTGGCAATAAAGTATATTGTACTGAGCTGGCATGTGTGTGTGTGTGTGTATGTGTATGTGTGTGTGCGTGTGCGTGTGCGTGTGCGTGTGTGTGTGTGTGTGTGTGTGTGCGTGTGTGTGTGTGACTATGCATTATAGCTAAGCCTATATTTCACATGATATTCCACCAATCGTATCCCCAATACAACAGATAAATACATCACTGATGACATCACACTAAATACACCCGAGAATTAATCATCATTTCATAGCCATATTCATGAGACAGCCCAGCGGTGCCCCTGGTGTTAAATCATGACGGTAATGGTAAACGGGACTGTATAATATGCCTACCCTCCGGCTATAATGATCGTTATGCAGACATAGACTTCCTGATATATTCCGTATGACACGGCGCAAGTAACAAACGTGCTGCCTAAAACAGGTTTATGCTCGTTTCACATGTGCCAGAGAGAGAGAGAGAGAGAGAGAGAGAGAGAGAGCTTGTTCTCTGTTGATCAAATGGATCTGCTGTTGGTCATCGGAATGTATCAGAAGGGTCCTTAGTTGACTGAACACATGGGCTGGGAATAGGGGAATAGGCTACTATAGAATCTGAGGGAATGATAGCAGTGGATTGAGACACTGACTGAAACGTGATCATTATCCGCCATTCATTACACAAACATTGCGAACAAAAAGCTCAAGGCAACCGCCTACACTATTCTCTACTGACTGGACTATAGACGTCTTATTACCGATGGTCATTATATGGATATGCGTCGGCATAACTTGCAAATAGCACATAGCCTAGACAACAGCAAGGAAACACATAGCCTACATAGGCTACTTCTATGGACAAAACAACAGGCATGGAGCAGGGTGACGTGTGTTGGGCTACAGGAGCTGGGCGGACAAGTGCACAGTCAATCTGGACGGAGGCCCACCAACCAACACTACCGCTAAAGACCGGAGCCTCGAGCACCAAGACGAGACCCCTGGCAGAGAAAACAAAAGCATGAACTAAAAATAAAAGTTGACACTTGCTAGCTGCATGTTTGTGAATGAATCCAGCAACGCGTCGTGCACGCCGCTACTACTGTAGCCTGGTAGATATTCCAAACCGAGCTTGTTCCGGGAAACATCAACGCGTAAAACAACAAGCCGGAACTTTCACTTATTGTGAATTGCCGTGGTCGCGGCGTCTACACACCGACACCGCTGAAAGGCTCAGCAATAATGAGAGTATGTGTGGTTGAAAACAGGCGCCACGGAGCCAGGCTAAATGAAATAAAGCTTAGGCAGGTTCCTACCTCCTTCTTGGTCAGCCTGAAGACAGGCGGGGATATTCTTCTTCCAACCCGGCATCTTTTCAGCGGTATGAGCATTCAGAAAGTCTCAAAGATAAATCTCAGGCGCATTTCAATCTCAGGAGTAGCCTACAGGTTTCATTTGCGAACATACCCCCCCACACACACACACTGTCTCGGAGTCTTCTTGTTTTTCCGTGGCCGGTGTAATTCAACGCCGTGTCTCCCTCCACGGCGCAGCCTCGTTGTGGTGAGCGCTAGGGCTCTGCGAGAGAGAATATCCTATATGTAATGGCCCGACGTCAAAAAAAACGTGAAGTAAAAGGTGCCCTATTCAACCTCGGGATATGGGAATCAATCTAGATATACAGTGAGGTGGCCAGAAAGGCAACCAAAAACTGAATTACTGGTAATTCATCATATTTGTCGGTGATATTATTGTATCGGAGGGTGCAAGGATGGGTTTTGAGAAGTGGTCTAGTCTGGACCACGCGGTAAAGGCAGTGAGCCCTACCCGGTTTAATGTATTAACTTCAATAAGGGGTGTGGGTGACATTTTCAACGGCACAGGACAAGTCCTATAGAGTCCTAGTAGTAACACACATTTCATCAGAAGAAAGGCCGGTATATAATAGCTTGGTTGGCAGTATTAGTGGACGGTCATCTTTAGATCCTTTGTTTATGTCAAGGTGTATCAGGCTGGAGCACTCACGGGTTTTTTTTTCCTCCCCGCAGACTACATAGTATGACGTCATCCGTAACACGACTAACGCCATTCTAGTTGAGATGATTTATTAATACGTTATAGCCTGGTAGTTAATAAGTTATAGCCTGGTAGCAACGTGTTTCCCCCATATCTCTCCTCCAGTAGACTACTACAAGTACACCTGATTCAACTAATCAAGGGGCTTTTAGCTCGTCTCGCTGCTAGTTCGAGAATATATTTGAAAACGTAAATGGAACTGACTGAGGGTAGTCGATGAGAGGTTTGGGAAACACTGGCCTAGTCGACTGTGATGCTGGCGTGTCTGTAACAGAGTTGGCCATACGGGTGCTATAAATGAATGGTTTTCTGCGTGGATAATCTAATGGCATTCCTCTGAGGTTGTTGTCACAGCATGTGTTCTTTATCCCTCCACCCCTCTGGCTCAGTGTGTCAGGCTACCTACAACCCCTCTGGCTCAGTGGGTCAGGCTACCTACCACCCCTCTGGCTCAGTGGGTCAGGCTACCTACCACCCCTCTGGCTCAGTGGGTCAGGCTACCTACCACCCCTCTGGCTCAGTGGGTCAGGCTACCTACCACCCCTCTGGCTCAGTGGGTCAGGCTACCTACCACCCCTCTGGCTCAGTGTGTCAGGCTACCTACCACCCCTCTGGCTCAGTGGGTCAGGCTACCTACCACCCCTCTGGCTCAGTGTATCAGGCTACCTACCACCCCTCTGGCTCAGTGGGTCAGGCTACCTACCACCCCTCTGGCTCAGTGGGTCAGGCTACCTACCACCCTCTGGCTCAGTTGGTCAGGCTACCTACCTATCACCCCTTGTATATACTGTATTCTCCACATATCTCATCCTATATAACTACTGCTGTCCATACAGTATTCTCCACATAGCTCATCCTATATAACTACTGCTGTCCATACAGTATTCTCCACATAGCTCATCCTATATAACTACTGCTGTCCATACAGTATTCTCCACATATCTCATCCTATATAACTACTGCTGTCCATACAGTATTCTCCACATAGCTCATCCTATATAACTACTGCTGTCCATACAGTATTCTCCACATAGCTCATCCTATATAACTACTGCTGTCCATACAGTATTCTCCACATAGTTCATCCTATATAACTACTGCTGTCCATACAGTATTCTCCACATAGCTCATCCTATATAACTACTGCTGTCCATACAGTATTCTCCACATAGTTCATCCTATATAACTACTGCTGTCCATACAGTATTCTCCACATAGTTCATCCTATATAACTACTGCTGTCCATACAGTATTCTCCACATATCTCATCCTATATAACTACTGCTGTCCATACAGTATTCTCCACATAGTTCATCCTGTATAACTACTGCTGTCCATACAGTATTCTCCACATATCTCATCCTATATAACTACTGCTGTCCATACAGTATTCTCCACATAGCTCATCCTATATAACTACTGCTGTCCATACAGTATTCTCCACATAGTTCATCCTGTATAACTACTGCTGTCCATACAGTATTCTCCACATAGCTCATCCTGTATAACTACTGCTGTCCATACAGTATTCTCCACATAGCTCATCCTATATAACTACTGCTGTCCATACAGTATTCTCCACATAGTTCATCCTGTATAACTACTGCTGTCCATACAGTATTCTCCACATAGCTCATCCTGTATAACTACTGCTGTCCATACAGTATTCTCCACATAGCTCATCCTATATAACTACTGCTGTCCATACAGTATTCTCCACATAGTTCATCCTGTATAACTACTGCTGTCCATACAGTATTCTCCACATAGCTCATCCTGTATAACTACTGCTGTCCATACAGTATTCTCCACACAGCTCATCCTATATAACTACTGCTGTCCATACAGTATTCTCCACATAGCTCATCCTATATAACTACTGCTGTCCATACAGTATTCTCCACATAGCTCATCCTATATAACTACTGCTGTACAGTACATTAAGAATCTTGGGTTTATTCTGCATAAATGATTATGCAGAATTCTGCCAGTCTATGTGAGTGGACCTCACACAACACAACACTGAGGCTTCCATCTTGAAGTCTCGATCCTCTGGTAGACAAGACAACACTGAGGCTTCCATCTTGAAGTCTCGATCCTCTGGTAGACAAGACAACACTGAGGCTTCCATCTTGATGTCTCGATCCTCTGGTAGACAAGACAACACTGAGGCTTCCATCTTGAAGTCTCGATCCTCTGGTAGACAAGACAACACTGAGGCTTCCATCTTGAAGTCTCGATCCTCTGGTAGACAAGACAACACTGAGGCTTCCATCTTGAAGTGTCGATCCTCTCGTAGACAACACTGAGGCTTCCATCTTGAAGTCTCGATCCTCTGGTAGACAAGACAACACTGAGGCTTCCATCTTGAAGTCCCGATCCTCTGGTAGACAAGACAACACTGAGGCTTCCATCTTGAAGTCTCGATCCTCTGGTAGACAAGACAACACTGAGGCTTCCATCTTGATGTCTCGATCCTCTGGTAGACAAGACAACACTGAGGCTTCCATCTTGAAGTCTCGATCCTCTGGTAGACAAGACAACACTGAGGCTTCCATCTTGAAGTCTCGATCCTCTGGTAGACAAGACAACACTGAGGCTTCCATCTTGAAGTGTCGATCCTCTCGTAGACAACACTGAGGCTTCCATCTTGAAGTCTCGATCCTCTGGTAGACAAGACAACACTGAGGCTTCCATCTTGAAGTCCCGATCCTCTGGTAGACAAGACAACACTGAGGCTTCCATCTTGAAGTCCCGATCCTCTGGTAGACAAGACAACACTGAGGCTTCCATCTTGAAGTCCCGATCCTCTTGTAGACAAGACAACACTGAGGCTTCCATCTTGATGTCTCGATCCTCTCGTAGACAAGACAACACTAAGGCTTCCATCTTGAAGTCTCGATCCTCTGGTAGACAAGACAACACTGAGGCTTCCATCTCGAAGTCTCGATCCTCTGGTAGACAAGACAACACTGAGGCTTCCATCTTGAAGTCTCGATCCTCTGGTAGACAAGACAACACTGAGGCTTCCATCTTGAAGTCTCGATCCTCTGGTAAACAAGACAAGCATAAAACCGCTGTGGGGCAAGAAGAACCTGACCCTTGGTCAGCAGCAATACAGTTCAGTACATAGCACATCAACACCCCCCTCCCCTCCCTCTACCCCTCACACACACACACACACACACACACACACACACACACACACACACACACACTAACCAGCTTACTTCATGCTTCCGTGAGCATACGGACAGAGGGATGCTGAGTGGAGAGGAGACAGGACCGTGCTGTAAAGAGGAGACAGTACCATGCTGTAAAGAGGAGACAGGACCATGCTGTGAAGAGGAGACATGCTGTAAAGAGGAGACAGGACCATGCTGTAAAGAGGAGACAGGGACCATGCTGTAAAGAGGAGACAGGGACCATGCTGTAAAGAGGAGACAGTACCATGCTGTAAAGAGGAGACAGGACGATGATGTAAAGAGGAGACAGGCTGTAAAGAGGAGACAGGACCATGCTGTAAAGAGGAGACAGGGACCATGCTGTAAAGAGGAGACAGGACCATGCTGTAAAGAGGAGACAGGATCATGCTGTAAAGAGGAGACAGGACCATGCTGTAAAGAGGAGACATGCTGTAAAGAGGAGACAGTACCATGCTGTAAAGAGGAGACAGGACCATGATGTAAAGAGGAGACAGGCTGTAAAGAGGAGACAGGGCCATGCTGTAAAGAGGAGACAGGGACCATGCTGTAAAGAGGAGACAGGACCATGCTGTAAAGAGGAGACAGTACCATGCTGTAAAGAGGAGACAGGACCATGATGTAAAGAGGAGACAGGGACCATGCTGTAAAGAGGAGACAGGCTGTAAAGAGGAGACAGGACCATGCTGTAAAGAGGAGACAGGGCCGTGCTGTAAAGAGGAGACATGCTGTAAAGAGGAGACATTACCATGCTGTAAAGAGGAGACAGTACCATGCTGTAAAGAGGAGACAGGGACCATGCTGTAAAGAGGAGACATGCTGTAAAGAGGAGACAGGACCATGCTGTAAAGAGGAGACAGGACCATGCTGTAAAGAGGAGACAGGACCATGATGTAAAGAGGAGACAGGACCATGATGTAAAGAGGAGACATGGACCATGCTGTAAAGAGGAGACAGGACCATGCTGTAAAGAGGAGACAGGACCATGCTGTAAAGAGGAGACCGTGCCATGCTGTAAAGAGGAGACAGGACCATGCTGTAAAGAGGAGACAGGGACCATGCTGTAAAGAGGAGACAGTACCATGCTGTAAAGTGGAGACAGGACCATGCTGTAAAGAGGAGACAGGACCATGCTGTAAAGAGGAGACAGGACCGTGCTGTAAAGAGGAGACAGAACCATGCTGTAAAGAGGAGACAGGACCATGATGTAAAGAGGAGACAGGACCATGATGTAAAGAGGAGACATGCTGTAAAGAGGAGACAGTACCATGCTGTAAAGAGGAGACAGGACCATGCTGTAAAGAGGAGACAGGACCATGCTGTAAAGAGGAGACAGGACCATGCTGTAAAGAGGAGACAGGCTGTAAAGAGGAGACAGTACCATGCTGTAAAGAGGAGACAGGACCGTGCTGTAAAGAGGAGACAGGACCATGCTGTAAAGAGGAGACAGGACCATGCTGTAAAGAGGAGACAGGACCATGCTGTAAAGAGGAGACATGCTGTAAAGAGGAGACAGGACCATGCTGTAAAGAGGAGACAGGACCATGCTGTAAAGAGGAGACAGGCTGTAAAGAGGAGACAGTACCATGCTGTAAAGAGGAGACAGGACCGTGCTGTAAAGAGGAGACAGGACCATGCTGTAAAGAGGAGACATGCTGTAAAGAGGAGACATGCTGTAAAGAGGAGACATGGACCATGCTGTAAAGAGGAGACAGGACCATGCTGTAAAGAGGAGACAGGGACCATGCTGTAAAGAGGAGACAGGGACCATGCTGGGAGGATAAAGGGATGGAGGATGGAGAGGGACAGCCAGATCACATCTTCGTCTCTCCATCACCCCATCCACTATTCTGTGCCACTATTCTGTGCCCCCATCTCCCCTACCCCTTCCCCCCATCCCCCCTTCTACTCTTGGTAATACATTGACCCCCTGGGATTGACATCAGTGGGAGGTGAACCCACCACCACTCCTACCCTCAGGCCCTTCTCTTCAACAACCAACCCCCACCCCCTTCCTCTACCTCCTACTTCCCCATTCTAGAGTCTTTAGGGAGAGGGAAATGGAAAAATGTTAGAACGGAAATGGAATGAACTCATGAATCATTTGGATGCCTGAAAGAGAGACCTCTAACCCCTGACAAATCTTAACACGTTTAGACCAATTCCTCCCACTCTAACCTGGACTTCCTCACTTCTGCTTATTATCATCTCTAGTCACTAACATCTTGTCACTAATGTCATGTCACTAATGTCATGTCAGTAATGTCTTGTCAGTAATATGTCTCTCTCCCTCTCTCTGCCCCTCCCTCCCTCCCTCCCTCCCTCCCTCCCTCACTCACTCACTCACTCACTGCCTCTATTCCTGTAGCTAGCATAATAATGTAGCTAGCAAATAAAATCACATTTTATTAGTCACATGCGCCGAATTCACCTTACAGTGAAATACTTACTTACGAGCCCCTAACCGACAATGTAGTTTAAAAAAAATATGGATAAGAATAAGAGATAAAAGTAACAAGTGATTAAAGAGCAGCTGTAAAATAACAACACAGAGATTATATACAGGGGGTACCGGTACAGAGTCAGTGTGTGGGGGGCACCGGTTAGTTGAGGTAGTATGTACATGTTGGTAGAGATATTAAAGTAGATAGAGTGCATAGATGACAATAGAGCAGTGGTGGTGTAAAGAGGAGGGGGCAATGCGAATAGTCTGGGTAGCCATTTCACTAGATGTTCAGGAGTCTTATGGCTTGGGGATAGACACCTGCATTGCTTGCTGTTTTGGGTTTTAGGCTGGGTTTCTGTACAGCACTTTGAGATATCAGCTGATGTACGAAGGGCTATATAAATACATTTGATTTGATTTGATTTGTTTAAAAGCCTCTTGTACCTAGACTTAGCGCTCCGGTACCGCTTGCCGTGCGGTAGCAGGGAGAACAGTCCATGACTAGAGTGGCTGGAGTCTTTGACAATTTTTAGGGCCTTCCTCTGACACCGCCTGGTATAGAGGTCCTGGATGGCAGGAAGCTTGGCCCCAGTGATGAACTGGGCCGTTCGCACTACCCTCTGTGGTGCCTTGTGGTCGGAGGCCGAGCAGTTGCCATACCAGGCTGTGATGCAACCAGGCAGGGATGCAACCAGTCAGGATGCTCTCGATGGTGCAGCTGTAGAACCGTTTGAGGATCTGAAGACCAATGCCAAATCTTTTCAGTCTCCTGAGGGGGAATAGGTTTTGTCGTGACCTCTTCACGACTGTCTTGGTGTGCTTGGACCATGTTAGTTGGTGATGTGGACACCAAGGAACTTGAAGCTCTCAACCTGCTCCACTACAGCCCCGTCGATGAGAATGGGGCGTGCTCGGTCCTCCTTTTCCTGTAGTCCACAATCACCTCCTTTGTCTTGATCACGTTGAGGGAGAGGTTGTTGTCCTGGCACCACACGGCCAGGTCTCTGACCTCCTCCCTATAGGCTGTCTCGTTGTTGTCGGTGATCAGGCCTACCACTGTTGTGTCATCGGCAAACTTAATGATGGTGATGGAGTTGTGCGTAGCCACGCAGTTATGAGTGAGTAGGGCGTACAGGAGGGGACTGAGCACACACCCCTGAGGGGCCCCTTACCACCTGGGGGAGGCCCGTCAGGAGGTCCAGGATCCAGTTGCAGAGGGAGGTGTTTATTCCTAGGGTCCTTAGCTTAGTGATGAACTTTGAGGGCGCTATGGTGTTGAACGATGAGCTGTAGTCAATGAATAGCATTCTCAGATAGGTGTTCCTTTTGTCCATGTGGGAAAGGGCAGTGTGGATCTGTGGATCTGTTGGTCGGTATGCCAATTGGAGTGGGTCTAGGGTTTCTGGGATAATGGTGTTGATGTGAGCCATGACCAGCCATTCAAAGGACTTCATGGCTCGCATGCTCGCAGTACACGTCCCGGTAATCCGTCTGGCCCTGCGGCCTTGTGAATTTTGACCTGTTGAAAGGTCTTACTCACATCGGCTGCGGAGAGCGTGATCACACAGTCTTCCGGAACAGTTGGTGCTCTCATGCATGTTTCAGTGTTGTTTGCCTAGAAGCGAGCATATAAGTAGTTTAGTTCGTCTGGTAGGCTCGTGTCACTGGGCAGCTCTCGGCTGCGCTTCCCTTTGTAGTCTGTAATGGTTTGCAATCCCTGCCACAGGGCTGTCAGAGTCGGTGTATTACGATCCGATCTTAGTCCTGTATTGACGCTTTGCCTGTTTGACTCTTCGTTAGAGGGTATAGCAGGATTTCTTATAAGCTTCCTGGTTAGAGTCCTGCTCTTTGAAAGCGGCAGCTCTAGGTTTTAGCTCAGTGCGGATGCTGCCTGTAATCCATGGCTTCTGGTTGGGGTATGTACATACAGTCACTGTGGGAACGACGTCCTCGATGCACTTGTTGATGAAGCCAATGACTGATGTGGTGTACTCCTCAATGCCATCGGAGGAATCCCAGAACATATTCCAGTCTGTGCTAGCAAAACATTCCTGTAGCTTAGCATCCGCTTCATCTGACCACTTTTTTTATAGACCGAGTCACTGATGCTTCCTGCTTTAATTTTTGCTTGTAAGCAGGAATCAGGAGGATAGAATTATGGTCAGATTTGCCAAATGGAGGGAGAGGGAGAGCTTTGTATGAGTCTCTGTGTGTGGAGTAAAGGTGGTCCAGAGTTCTTTTCCCTCTGGTTGCACATTGAACATGCTGATAGAAATTAGGTAAAACAGATTTAATTTTCCATGAATTAAAGTCCCCGGCCACTAGGAGCGCCGCCTCTGGGGGAGTGTTCTCTTGTTTGCTTATGTCGGAACACAGCTCATTCAATGCTGTCTTAGTGCCAACCTCTGACTGTGGTGGTGGGTAAACAGCTACGAAGATTACAGATGAAAACTCTCTCGGTAGGTAGTGTGGTCTACAGCTTATCATGAGATACTCTCCCTCGGGTGAGCAATAGCTCGAGACTTCCTTCGATATCGTGCATCAGCTGTTGTTTACAAAAATATATAGACTGCTGCCCCTTGTCTTACCAGACGCTGCTGTTCTATCCTGCCGGTTCAGCGTATAACCAGCCAGCTGTAAGTTGATATTGTCGTCGTTCAGCCACGACTTTGTGAAGCATAAGATGTTACAGTTTTCAATGTCCCGTTCGCAGTTTAATCTTTTGCGTAACTCGTCGATTTTATTCTCCAAAGATTGCACGTTTGCTAGCAGAATGGAGGGAAGTGGGGGGTTTATCCGATTGTCTACGAATTCTCAGAAGACAGCCCCGCTCTTCGTCCCCTGTTTCTCTGCCTCCTCTTCATGCAGATCACAGGGATTGGGGTCTGTTCCTGAGGTAGCAGTATATCCTTTGCGTCAGGCTCGTTAGAGTCATGAAAGGGAAAAAAGGGATTCTGCCAGTCCATGGTGAGTAATCACAGTCCTGATGTCTAGAAGTTATTTTCGCTCATAAGAGATGGTAGCAGCAACATTATATACAAAATACGTTTTAAAAAAAAGTTACAAACAACGCAAATAAACAAACAAAAAAACACAATCGGCTGGGGGCACGTAAAATGTCTGCTTTCTTCTCCAGCGCCATTTTTGTCACATTCGTCGTAACGAGGAGACCAAGGCTCAGCGTGATTGGAAAACATTCTTATTTTATTTAACGAAAACCACTTAAACAAACTAACAAAACAACAAAACGAACGTGAAGCTGTAAACAACTAGTGCTGACATGCAACTACACATAGACAGTAACCCACAAAACCAAAATGGAAAATGGCAACCTGAATAGGATCCCCAATCAGAGACAACGATAAACAGCTGTTTAGCCTAGGATGACCGACTGCTAGACTTTCACTAGACGATAATGTCTGGTTTGTGACAGCCAAACACTCCAACGAGTGCTTTGTATAAAAATGCTCAGCCTGGCTAACCAGACCCTAACCTTAACCCATTAACCCTTCCCCTAACCTTAACCCATTAACCTAACTCCTAACCCTAACCTTAACCCATTAACCCTTCCCCTAACCTTAACCCATTAACCCTTCCCCTAACCTTAACCCATTAACCCTTCCCCTAACCTTAACCCATTAACCTAACTCCTAACCCTAACCCTTAACTCCTAACTCCTAACCCTAACCCTTAACTCCTAACTCCTAACCCTAACCCTTAACTCCTATACCCTAACCCTTAAACCTAACCATAACCCTTAACTCCTTCCCCTAACCTTAACCCATTAACCTATCCCCTAACCTTAACCCTTAACTCCTAACTCCTAACCCTAACCCTTAACTCCTAACTCCTAACTCCTAACCCTAACCCTTAACTCCTATACCCTAACCCTTAAACCTAACCATAACCCTTAACTCCTTCCCCTAACCTTAACCATTTAACCTATCCCCTAACCTTAACCCTTAAACCTAACTCCTAACCCTAACCCTTAACTCCTAACCTTAACCCTTAAACCTAACTCCTAACCCTAACCTTAACCCTTAAACCTAACTCCTAACCCTAACCTTAACCCTTAAACCTAACTCCTAACCCTAACCTTAACCCTTAAACCTAACCTCTAGCCTAGCTAACGTTGTTCCAGGTTTTAGTCTCATTCTACTAATGACAACGTTCATTAATATTGCTCCATGTTTCAGGGCTAAAGAAAATATGTTTTTGTCAAAATGATAATGAAGGACTATTGTTATTGTTCCAGGTTTTAGTCTCATTCTACTAATGAAGGTCTATTGTTATTGTTCCAGGTTTTAGTCTCATTCTACTAATGAAGGACTATGCAGCTTCCCAGTACAGAACAATGATAATGAAGGACTATGCAGATTCCCAGTACAGAACAATGATAATGAAGGACTATGCAGGTTCCCAGTACAGACCATCTCTGCAATTATCAGTCTACCTTTATACCTCCTGAATGGGGATTCAGCAATGGAACAGCGTTGCAAGACCCTGAGCCATTATTACAGAGAGAGATACAGAGAGAGAGAGAGAGAGAGAGAGAGAGACGGAGAGAGATGAGAGAGAGAGAGAGAGAGAGAGACGGAGAGAGATGAGAGAGAGAGAGAGAGAGAGAGAGGGAGAGAGAGTTGAGAGAGAGACAGTTGAGAGAGAGTGAGAGAGAGAGAGAGAGAGAGAGAGAGAGAGAGACAATGAGAGAGAGAGAGGGAGAGAGAGACGGAGAGGGAGAGAGACAGAGAGAGAGAGACAGTGAGAGGGAGCGAGAGAGAGGCAGAGAGAGGCAGAGAGAGCGAGGGGCAGAGAGAGAGAGCGAGGCAGAGAGAGAGCGAGAGAGAGAGAGAGAAAGAGAGAGAGAGCTCTGAACTGATGAGATGGCGGGATCAATATCTTCTGATAACATTTGGTCTCCATCAGTCCTCTTTGTGCACTGTGGCTTTTGTGAGTTTAGCACAATAACTCCACAGCACCACAGATCGTTGACCTCCCGCTAAACTTCCCCGTCTCCCAGGTTATTGACTGGACACACGATGGAGGAGGAGAGAGGAGAGGGTTAACTAAAGCTTGGTTTCTTATTCCCTACATAGATGGCCCCTTATTCCCTACATAGATGGCCCCTTATTCCCTTCATAGATGGGCCCCTTATTCCCTACATAGATGGGCCCTTATTCCCTACATAGATGGCCCCTTATTCCCTACATAGATGGGCCCCTTATTCCCTACATAGATGGCCCCTTATTCCTTACATAGATGGCCCCTTATTCCCTACATAGATGGCCCCTTATTCCCTACATAGATGGCCCCCTTATTCCCTACATAGATGGGCCCTTATTCCCTACATAGATGGCCCCTTATTCCCTACATAGATGGGCCCCTTATTCCCTACATAGATGGCCCCTTATTCCCTACATAGATGGCCCCTTATTCCCTACATAGATGGGCCCTTATTCCCTACATAGATGGCCCTTATTCCCTACATAGATGGGCCCTTATTCCCTACATAGATGGGCCCTTATTCCCTACAAAGATGGCCCCTTATTCCCTACATAGATGGCCCCTTATTCCCTACATAGATGGCCCCTTATTCCCTACATAGATGGCCCCTTATTCCCTACATAGATGGCCCCTTATTCCCTACATAGATGGCCCCTTATTCCCTACATAGATGGCCCCTTGTTCCCTACATAGATGGCCCCTTATTCCCTACATAGATGGCCCCTTATTCCCTACATAGATGTCCCCTTATTCCCTACATAGATGGCCCCTTATTCCCTACATAGATGGCCCCATGTTCCCTACAAAGATGGCCCCTTATTCCCTACAAAGTTCACTATTTATTTGCCTTATATGCGTGGCTATGGGCCCTGGTCAAAATTAGAGCTCAATGGGGTGCCATTTGGGAGGATATCAGCTCCACTGTGCAGGAGGACGAAGGAAGTCAAGCAGACTGAGGAGGGTTGAGGAGACTATTCAGTTTGTTGTTTTTGTTGTTTTCTCGTTTTCTAAACTATGGCTGTCGGATTTTACTCGACATGGATGATTCCCTCATATTTATCTCCAAGATCACAAAAAAAAAACAAGATCACAAAGACACCGAGATCACAAAGACACCGAGATCACAAAGACACCGAGATCACAAAGACACCAAGATCACAAAGACACCAATATCACAAAGACACCAAGATCACAAAGACACCAATATCACAAAGACACCAAGATCACAAAGACACCAAGATCACAAAGACACCAAGATCACAAAGACACCAATATCACAAAGACACCAAGATCACAAAGACACCAAGATCACAAAGACACCGAGATCACAAAGTAATTTAGTCTTAGTGAGCTTGGAGTCTTTGTGACATTTACTCTACAACTACATCAGTCGTATTGTGGACAGTATTCATTAGTGACCCTCTACAACTACATCAGTCGTATTGTGGACAGGTGACCCTCTACAACTACATCAGTCATATTGTGGACAGGTGACCCTCTACAACTACATCAGTCGTATTGTGGACAGTATTCATTAGTGACCCTCTACAACTACATCAGTCATAATGTGGACAGGTGACCCTCTACAACTACATCAGTCATATTGTGGACAGTATTCATTAGTGACCCTCTACAACTACATCAGTCGTATTGTGGACAGGTGACCCTCTACAACTACATCAGTCGTATTGTGGACAGTATTCATTAGTGAGGTGACCCTCTACAACTACATCAGTCATATTGTGGA
This sequence comes from Oncorhynchus mykiss, assembly GCF_057628025.1. Taxonomy (NCBI): domain Eukaryota; kingdom Metazoa; phylum Chordata; class Actinopteri; order Salmoniformes; family Salmonidae; genus Oncorhynchus; species Oncorhynchus mykiss. Next base: position 914,599 of record NW_028322105.1, read on the forward strand.
CAGTATTCATTAGTGAGGTGACCCTCTACAACAGGGGTGTCAAAGTCAAATGGACGGAGGGCCAAATAAAAAAATCAGCTACAAGACGAGGGCCGGACTGTTCGAATGTTCATTGAAAAATTTTTAAATGACGCATATAGTCTAGTGAACCTAATTGAACCTACTGAAAACCTAACAAATATATTACAATATGATCAGATAAATAAAGCAATATTTTCTTATGGCTCTGTCAGTAATCTTTAATTTTCAACAGACACAAAAGACAAATTTCCTTTATATAAATATCCCCATAACATGAACATTAAATGAAAGAAACCGGTATTCAAGGCACCATCAGTAGACTATATTTTCTATTTTAGCAAAAGTGGGCTAAATTTACTTCAAAGAAAAAACAATAATAGCAATTTTCTATCATCCACTCAACTGAAATATTTTTAAAATATAATTGGATTGAAATACAAAAAAATAAAGTGCAAAAATCTATTAATCAAAAACAACACTTTGTTTAAGGAGAAGTAACATGCAGTGAAAACAAATATTAAATTTTAACTTTTAAACTTGAACTGAGTAAAAACTCTAAATATGTGATTGCACAGTAATGTTCACTTGTTTGAGGTTGAGGGTGATACTTGGTGGTGTCCCATCTTTTCCACAAGTTCATCAATGTTCGGGGTAAGGCTCTGAGCTGAAGAAATCCTCAGAATTGAGTGGAGGTGTTCAGCAGTAAGTCGACTTCTGTGTGATGTTTTGTTCAGGTTCATCAAAGAAAACAGTTGTTCACACAGGTATGTGCTGCCAAACATAGACAACGTTTGAGCAGCCTGGATGCGCAGCTGGGGCATTGTGCCGGGGAGGAAACGGGCGAACTCCGCAGCACCCACTGCCGCATATTTTGCCCTCAGTGCATCATTGCATTGGAGGTCAATCAACTCCATTTGGAGGTTTGGTGGTGAGCTTTCCACGTCAACAGCAAATGGGTTACCGAGCAGTTCCAACCTGCTTTTTTGTGCTTCAAAGTCAGCAAATCGGCGTCGAAAGTCAGCGGCAAGCATACCTATTTTATCAGCCAACTGTGTGCTCGGGAACGCACTGGTAGAGAGCTTCTCTTTCATGGTCTGGCAGCTGGGAAAGTGGCTCAAATTTTCTTTCCGCATCTGCGTCTCCCACAGAGTCAGTTTGGTTTTAAATGCCTTCACTGTACTGTACATATCAGAGATGACACGATCCCGACCCTGCAGCTGCAAGTTTATTGCATTCAGATGACTCGTAATGTCACACAGAAAAGCCATTTCACACAGAAACATTTCGTCTCGGAGTTGTGTTGTGTCTTTCCCTTTGCTGTCCAAGAACAGACAAATCTCCTCACGAAGCTCGAAACATCTTTGAAGCACCTTTCCCTGGCTTAGCCATCGCACCTCTGTGTGATAAGGCAAATCACCATGCTCCGTTTCTAACTCCGTCAGAAATGCCTTGAACTGGCGGTGATTCAAACCTTTGGCTCTGATAAAGTTAACTGTGCGCGTGATGATGCTCATTACATGCTCCATTTTCAAGGCTTTACCGCACAACGCTTCCTGGTGTATGATACAATGATAAGCTGTCAGCTCACCTGTCGCGTTTTCCTCTTGCATCTTTTCCCGTATCTTCGCCACCAGTCCGCTCCTGTGTCCACACATCGCAGGTGCTCCGTCGGTTGTCAAACCCACGAGTTTTTCCCAAGGCAGCTCCATCTCATTTACACATCTTGACACCTCTTCATACAAATCATGCCCCGTAGTTGTGCCATGCATAGGACGTAAAGCCAAAAACTCCTCTGTCACGCTTAGGTTGGAGTCCACTCCGCGGATGAAAATTGACAACTGGGCAATGTCAGAAATGTCGGTGCTCTCATCCACAGCCAAGGAATATGCAATAAAATCTTTTCCCTTTTTCACAAGCTGCTCTTTTAGATTGATGGACAACTGGTCTACTCTCTCGGCAATGGTGTTTCTGCTCAGACTCACATTTAAAAAGAGTTGCCTTTTTTCTGGGCAAACTTCGTCACAAACTTTAATCATGCAGTTTTTGATGAAATCCCCCTCCGTAAATGGCCGGGCTGATTTAGCGATCTCTTCTGCCAAAATAAAACTGGCCTTGACAGCAGCCTGGCCTTGTGATTTGGCTTTTTTGAACAGAGCCTGTCGAGATTTGAGGCCTCGTTTTAATTCCTCTGCCTTTTGTAGCCTTTGTTCCATGTCCATATTCTTGTTTTTGTCCGCGTGTTTCGTTTCATAATGTCGTCTCAGATTATACTCTTTCAGTACCGCCACACTTTCTCCACACAGAAGACACATAGGTTTTCCAGCTACCTTCGTGAACATATACTCCGACTCCCACCTTGTTTGAAACCCCCGGTTCTCAGTATCCACCTTCCGTTTTGCCATTTTTGATGGGTATCTGAAAGTTAATTTTACTGTGATGCTGACGACTGCTGTGCCAATAAATATTGAAATGAAGCAGCCTACTGCTCGGTGCGTCACCTTTGCATTGTGGGAAATGTAGTATTGGTGCGTGTAAAAGATCTGCGGGCTGCCGGCTTGCTGCGGGCCGGTTCTAATAATAAATCAAGATCATCCCAGGGGCCGTAAAAAACCTTCTTGCGGGCCGGATGTGGCCCGCGGGCCTTGACTCTGACATATGTGCTCTACAACTATATCAGTCGTATTGTGGACAGTATTCATTAGTGAGGTGACCCTCTCCAACTACATCAGTCGTATTGTGGACAGTATTCATTAGTGACCCTCTACAACTACATCAGTCATATTGTGGACAGTATTCATTAGTGACCCTCTACAACTACATCAGTCGTATTGTGGACAGGTGACCCTCTACAACTACATCAGTCATAATGTGGACAGGTGACCCTCTACAACTACATCAGTCGTATTGTGGACAGTATTCATTAGTGAGGTGACCCTCTACAACTACATCAGTCGTATTGTGGACAGTATTCATTAGTGAGGTGACCCTCTACAACTACATCAGTCGTATTGTGGACACTATTCATTAGTGAGGTGACCCTCTACAACTACATCAGTCGTATTGTGAACAGTATTCATTAGTGACCCTCTACAACTACATCAGTCGTATTGTGGACAGGTGACCCTCTACAACTACATCAGTCGTATTGTGGACAGTATTCATTAGTGACCCTCTACAACTACATCAGTCGTATTGTGGACAGGTGACCCTCTACAACTACATCAGTCGTATTGTGGACAGTATTCATTAGTGAGGTGACCCTCTACAACTACATCAGTCGTATTGTGGACAGTATTCATTAGTGAGGTGACCCTCTACAACTACATCAGTCGTATTGTGGACAGTATTCATTAGTGACCCTCTACAACTACATCAGTCGTATTGTGGACAGGTGACCCTCTACAACTACATCAGTCATATTGTGGATAGGTGACCCTCTACAACTACATCAGTCATATTGTGGACAGGTGACCCTCTACAACTACATCAGTCGTATTGTGGACAGGTGACCCTCTACAACTACATCAGTCGTATTGTGGACAGTATTCATTAGTGACCCTCTACAACTACATCAGTCGTATTGTGGACAGTATTCATTAGTGACCCTCTACAACTACATCAGTCGTATTGTGGACAGTATTCATTAGTGACCCTCTACAACTACATCAGTCGTATTATGGACAGTATTCATTGGTGAGGTGACCCTCTACAACTACATCAGTCGTATTGTGGACAGTATTCATTGGTGAGGTGACCCTCTACAACTACATCAGTCATATTGTGGACAGTATTCATTGGTGAGGTGACCCTCTACAACTATATCAGTCGTATTGTGGACAGTATTCATTAGTGAGGTGACCCTCTCCAACTACATCAGTCGTATTGTGGACAGTATTCATTAGTGACCCTCTACAACTACATCAGTCATATTGTGGACAGTATTCATTAGTGACCCTCTACAACTACATCAGTCGTATTGTGGACAGGTGACCCTCTACAACTACATCAGTCATAATGTGGACAGGTGACCCTCTACAACTACATCAGTCGTATTGTGGACAGTATTCATTAGTGAGGTGACCCTCTACAACTACATCAGTCGTATTGTGGACAGTATTCATTAGTGAGGTGACCCTCTACAACTACATCAGTCGTATTGTGGACACTATTCATTAGTGAGGTGACCCTCTACAACTACATCAGTCGTATTGTGAACAGTATTCATTAGTGACCCTCTACAACTACATCAGTCGTATTGTGGACAGGTGACCCTCTACAACTACATCAGTCGTATTGTGGACAGTATTCATTAGTGACCCTCTACAACTACATCAGTCGTATTGTGGACAGGTGACCCTCTACAACTACATCAGTCGTATTGTGGACAGTATTCATTAGTGAGGTGACCCTCTACAACTACATCAGTCGTATTGTGGACAGTATTCATTAGTGAGGTGACCCTCTACAACTACATCAGTCGTATTGTGGACAGTATTCATTAGTGACCCTCTACAACTACATCAGTCGTATTGTGGACAGGTGACCCTCTACAACTACATCAGTCATATTGTGGATAGGTGACCCTCTACAACTACATCAGTCATATTGTGGACAGGTGACCCTCTACAACTACATCAGTCGTATTGTGGACAGGTGACCCTCTACAACTACATCAGTCGTATTGTGGACAGTATTCATTAGTGACCCTCTACAACTACATCAGTCGTATTGTGGACAGTATTCATTAGTGACCCTCTACAACTACATCAGTCGTATTGTGGACAGTATTCATTAGTGACCCTCTACAACTACATCAGTCGTATTATGGACAGTATTCATTGGTGAGGTGACCCTCTACAACTACATCAGTCGTATTGTGGACAGTATTCATTGGTGAGGTGACCCTCTACAACTACATCAGTCATATTGTGGACAGTATTCATTGGTGAGGTGACCCTCTACAACTACATCAGTCATATTGTGGACAGTATTCATTGGTGAGGTGACCCTCTACAACTACATCAGTCATATTGTGGACAGTATTCATTGGTGAGGTGACCCTCTACAACTACATCAGTTGTATTGTGGACAGGTGACCCTCTACAACTACATCAGTCATATTGTGGACAGTATTCATTGGTGAGGTGACCCTCTACAACTACATCAGTCATATTGTGGACAGGTGACCCTCTACAACTACATCAGTCATATTGTGGACAGTATTCATTAGTGAGGTGACCCTCTACAACTACATCAGTCATATTGTGGACAGGTGACCATCTACAACTACATCAGTCATATTGTGGACAGGTGACCCTCTACAACTACATCAGTCATATTGTGGACAGTATTCATTAGTGACCCTCTACAACTACATCAGTCGTATTGTGGACAGTATTCATTGGTGAGGTGACCCTCTACAACTACATCAGTCATATTGTGGACAGTATTCATTGGTGAGGTGACCCTCTACAACTACATCAGTTGTATTGTGGACAGGTGACCCTCTACAACTACATCAGTCATATTGTGGACAGGTGACCCTCTACAACTACATCAGTCATATTGTGGACAGGTGACCCTCTACAACTACATCAGTCGTATTGTGGACAGGTGACCCTCTACAACTACATCAGTCGTATTGTGGACAGTATTCATTGGTGAGGTGACCCTCTACAACTACATCAGTCGTATTGTGGACAGTATTCATTGGTGAGGTGACCCTCTAAAACTACATCAGTCATATTGTGGACAGTAGTAATTGGTGAGGTGACCCTCTACAACTACATCAGTCATATTGTGGACAGTATTCATTAGTGAGGTGACCCTCTACAACTACATCAGTCGTATTGTGGACAGGTGAACCTCTACAACTACATCAGTCATATTGTGGACAGGTGACCCTCTACAACTACATCAGTCATGTTGTGGACAGGTGACCCTCTACAACTACATCAGTCGTATTGTGGACAGTATTCATTGGTGAGGTGACCCTCTACAACTACATCAGTCGTATTGTGGACAGTATTCATTGGTGACGTGACCCTCTACAACTACATCAGTCGTATTGTGGACAGTATTCATTGGTGAGGTGACCCTCTACAACTACATCAGTCGTATTGTGGACAGTATTCATTGGTGAGGTGACCCTCTACAACTACATCAGTCGTATTGTGGACAGTATTCATTAGTGAGGTGACCCTCTGCAACTACATCAGTCGTATTGTGGACAGTATTCATTAGTGAGGTGACCCTCTACAACTACATCTACAACTACATCAGTCGTATTGTGGACAGTATTCATTAGTGACCCTCTACAACTACATCAGTCGTATTGTGGACAGTATTCATTAGTGACCCTCTACAACTACATCAGTCGTATTATGGACAGTATTCATTGGTGAGGTGACCCTCTACAACTACATCAGTCGTATTGTGGACAGTATTCATTGGTGAGGTGACCCTCTACAACTACATCAGTCATATTGTGGACAGTATTCATTGGTGAGGTGACCCTCTACAACTACATCAGTCATATTGTGGACAGTATTCATTGGTGAGGTGACCCTGTACAACTACATCGGTCATATTGTGGACAGGTGACCCTCTACAACTACATCAGTCATATTGTGGACAGGTGACCCTCTACAACTACATCAGTCATATTGTGGACAGTATTCATTAGTGACCCTCTACAACTACATCAGTCGTATTGTGGACAGTATTCATTGGTGAGGTGACCCTCTACAACTACATCAGTCATATTGTGGACAGTATTCATTGGTGAGGTGACCCTCTACAACTACATCAGTTGAATTGTGGACAGGTGACCCTCTACAACTACATCAGTCATATTGTGGACAGGTGACCCTCTACAACTACATCAGTCATATTGTGGACAGGTGACCCTCTACAACTACATCAGTCGTATTGTGGACAGGTGACCCTCTACAACTACATCAGTCGTATTGTGGACAGTATTCATTGGTGAGGTGACCCTCTACAACTACATCAGTCGTATTGTGGACAGTATTCATTGGTGAGGTGACGCTCTACAACTACATCAGTCATATTGTGGACAGTAGTAATTGGTGAGGTGACCCTCTACAACTACATCAGTCATATTGTGGACAGTATTCATTAGTGAGGTGACCCTCTACAACTACATCAGTCGTATTGTGGACAGGTGACCCTCTACAACTACATCAGTCATATTGTGGACAGGTGACCCTCTACAACTACATCAGTCATATTGTGGACAGGTGACCCTCTACAACTACATCAGTCGTATTGTGGACAGTATTCATTGGTGAGGTGACCCTCTGCAACTACATCAGTCGTATTGTGGACAGTATTCATTGGTGACGTGACCCTCTACAACTACATCAGTCGTATTGTGGACAGTAGTAATTGGTGAGGTGACCCTCTACAACTACATCAGTCGTATTGTGGACAGTATTCATTGGTGACGTGACCCTCTACAACTACATCAGTCGTATTGTGGACAGTATTCATTGGTGAGGTGACCCTCTACAACTACATCAGTCGTATTGTGGACAGTATTCATTGGTGAGGTGACCCTCTACAACTACATCAGTCGTATTGTGGACAGGTGACCCTCTACAACTACATCAGTCATATTGTGGACAGTATTCATTGGTGAGGTGACCCTCTACAACTACATCAGTCATATTGTGGACAGTATTCATTGGTGACGTGACCCTCTACAACTACATCAGTCGTATTGTGGACAATATTCATTGGTGAGGTGACCCTCTACAACTACATCAGTCGTATTGTGGACAGTATTCATTGGTGAGGTGACCCTCTACAACTACATCAGTCATATTGTGGACAGTATTCATTGGTGAGGTGACCCTCTACAACTACATCAGTCATATTGTGGACAGTATTCATTGGTGAGGTGACCCTGTACAACTACATCGGTCATATTGTGGACAGGTGACCCTCTACAACTACATCAGTCATATTGTGGACAGGTGACCCTCTACAACTACATCAGTCATATTGTGGACAGTATTCATTAGTGACCCTCTACAACTACATCAGTCGTATTGTGGACAGTATTCATTGGTGAGGTGACCCTCTACAACTACATCAGTCATATTGTGGACAGTATTCATTGGTGAGGTGACCCTCTACAACTACATCAGTTGAATTGTGGACAGGTGACCCTCTACAACTACATCAGTCATATTGTGGACAGGTGACCCTCTACAACTACATCAGTCATATTGTGGACAGGTGACCCTCTACAACTACATCAGTCATATTGTGGACAGGTGACCCTCTACAACTACATCAGTCGTATTGTGGACAGGTGACCCTCTACAACTACATCAGTCGTATTGTGGACAGTATTCATTGGTGAGGTGACCCTCTACAACTACATCAGTCGTATTGTGGACAGTATTCATTGGTGAGGTGACGCTCTACAACTACATCAGTCATATTGTGGACAGTAGTAATTGGTGAGGTGACCCTCTACAACTACATCAGTCATATTGTGGACAGTATTCATTAGTGAGGTGACCCTCTACAACTACATCAGTCGTATTGTGGACAGGTGACCCTCTACAACTACATCAGTCATATTGTGGACAGGTGACCCTCTACAACTACATCAGTCATATTGTGGACAGGTGACCCTCTACAACTACATCAGTCGTATTGTGGACAGTATTCATTGGTGAGGTGACCCTCTGCAACTACATCAGTCGTATTGTGGACAGTATTCATTGGTGACGTGACCCTCTACAACTACATCAGTCGTATTGTGGACAGTAGTAATTGGTGAGGTGACCCTCTACAACTACATCAGTCGTATTGTGGACAGTATTCATTGGTGACGTGACCCTCTACAACTACATCAGTCGTATTGTGGACAGTATTCATTGGTGAGGTGACCCTCTACAACTACATCAGTCGTATTGTGGACAGTATTCATTGGTGAGGTGACCCTCTACAACTACATCAGTCGTATTGTGGACAGGTGACCCTCTACAACTACATCAGTCATATTGTGGACAGTATTCATTGGTGAGGTGACCCTCTACAACTACATCAGTCATATTGTGGACAGTATTCATTGGTGACGTGACCCTCTACAACTACATCAGTCGTATTGTGGACAATATTCATTGGTGAGGTGACCCTCTACAACTACATCAGTCGTATTGTGGACAGTATTCATTGGTGAGGTGACCCTCTACAACTACATCAGTCATATTGTGGACAGTATTCATTGGTGAGGTGACCCTCTACAACTACATCAGTCGTATTGTGGACAGTATTCATTGGTGAGGTGACCCTCTACAACTACATCAGTCGTATTGTGGACAGGTGACCCTCTACAACTACATCAGTCGTATTGTGGACAGTATTCATTGGTGAGGTGACCCTCTACAACTACATCAGTCGTATTGTGGACAGTATTCATTGGTGAGGTGACCCTCTACAACTACATCAGTCATATTGTGGACAGTATTCATTAGTGAGGTGACCCTCTACAACTACATCAGTCGTATTGTGGACAGGTGACCCTCTACAACTACATCAGTCGTATTGTGGACAGTATTCATTAGTGAGGTGACCCTCTACAACTACATCAGTCATATTGTGTGTGGACAGTATTCATTAGTGACCCTCTACAACTACATCAGTCGTATTGTGGACAGTATTCATTAGTGACCCTCTACAACTACATCAGTCGTATTGTGGACAGTATTCATTGGTGAGGTGACCCTCTACAACTACATCAGTCGTATTGTGGACAGTATTCATTGGTGAGGTGACCCTCTACAACTACATCAGTCGTATTGTGGACAGGTGACCCTCTACAATTACATCAGTCGTATTGTGGACAGTATTCATTAGTGACCCTCTACAACTACATTAGTCGTATTGTGGACAGTATTCATTGGTGAGGTGACCCTTTACTCTACTACTTTATCAGTCTTCTTCCAACTTAGCACCAGATTTACTCAAACTACTGTCACGCCCTGGCCATAGAGAGGCTTTTATTCTCTATTTTGGTTAGGCCAGGGTGTGACTAGGGTGGGCATTCTATGTTCTGGCCATAGAGAGGCTTTTACTCTCTATTTTGGTTAGGCCAGGGTGTGACTAGGGTGGGCATTCTATGTTCTGGCCATAGAGAGGCTTTTATTCTCTATTTTGGTTAGGCCAGGGTGTGACTAGGGTGGGCATTCTATGTTCTGGCCATAGAGAGGCTTTTACTCTCTATTTTGGTTAGGCCAGGGTGTGACTAGGGTGGGCATTCTATGTTCTGGCCATAGAGAGGCTTTTATTCTCTATTTTGGTTAGGCCAGGGTGTGACTAGGGTGGGCATTCTATGTTCTGGCCATAGAGAGGCTTTTATTCTCTATTTTGGTTAGGCCAGGGTGTGACTAGGGTGGGCATTCTATGTTCTGGCCATAGAGAGGCTTTTATTCTCTATTTTGGTTAGGCCAGGGTGTGACTAGGGTGGGCATTCTATGTTCTGGCCATAGAGAGGCTTTTATTCTCTATTTTGGTTAGGCCAGGGTGTGACTAGGGTGGGCATTCTATGTTCTGGCCATAGAGAGGCTTTTATTCTCTATTTTGGTTAGGCCAGGGTGTGACTAGGGTGGGCATTCTATGTTCTGGCCATAGAGAGGCTTTTACTCTCTATTTTGGTTAGGCCAGGGTGTGACTAGGGTGGGCATTCTATGTTCTTTTTTCTATGTTTTTGTATGTTGTTTGATTTTGGCCAGGTGTGGTTCTCAATCAGGGACAGCTGTCCGTCGTTGTCTCTGATTGAGAACCATACTTAGGTAGTATTTGTTAAACGTATTAATGAATACTTACCCACGATGCACCTTGGTCCTCTTCTCCCCACGACAATAAAAATCATTATTCTTACATTGTTCTGTAGCAGAGTGCAGAAGGGTATCGAGTAGCCTTACTCATTAATTTCCAACTAGACACGAGTTCAAAACTAAACTTAAAAATAACATTATATCCATAATATGTAGAGCAAACACTTAAAAGACTTGACTAAAACAAACGTAAAAAAAAATGACTAGCAAAAACACAAAAATGCGTGGGCTACAGAGCACAGTTTCTTTGATTTCTCTGCTACATTGTCTTACTCAAGGTGTTCCTCTTTGATCTGAAAATACATTATTATGCACAGAAATCCTACACTGCCGACCACATCTTTTTAAACCTTCACATCTATGATGACAGGCCCTGGGGTCCATAAAAGATCCTATCGTCAGGCTATGTAAGGGCCTTCCTGTCACTGGTGTACTGTATATGCCTCACAGGAGGCTGGTGGCACCATAATTGGGTAGGACGGGCTCAGGGTAATGACTGGAGCGGAATCTGTGGAACGGTATCAAATACTGTACATCAATCACATGGTTTCCATGGTTTCCAGGTGTTTCATACCGTTCCATTTGCTCAGTTCATTACTATGAGCCGTCCTCCCCTCAGCAGCCTCCACTGATATGCATCCCACATTGTTCTGTTCTGCTGTAGGGATACCTCAGGTCAGGGGACAGAGACAGACAGCTGGCGAAGGTACAGGGTTCTGCTGTAGAGATACCTCAGGTCAGGGGACAGAGACAGACAGCTGGCGAAGGTACAGGGTTCTGCTGTAGAGATACCTCAGGTCAGGGGACAGAGACAGACAGCTGGCGAAGGTACAGGGTTCTGCTGTAGAGATACCTCAGGTCAGGGGACAGAGACAGACAGCTGCCGAGGGTACAGGGTTCTGCTGTAGAGATACCTCAGGTCAGGGTTCTGCTGTAGAGATACCTCAGGTCAGGGTTCTGCTGTAGAGATACCTCAGGTCAGGGGGCAGAGACAGACAGCTGCCGAGGGTACAGGGTTCTGCTGTAGAGATACCTCAGGTCAGGGTTCTGCTGTAGAGATACCTCAGGTCAGGGGACAGAGACAGACAGCTGGCGAAGGTACAGGGTTCTGCTGTAGAGATACCTCAGGTCAGGGTTCTGCTGTAGAGATACCTCAGGTCAGGGGACAGAGACAGACAGCTGGCGAGGGTACAGGGTTCTGCTGTAGAGATACCTCAGGTCAGGGGACAGAGACAGACAGCTGGCGAGGGTACAGGGTTCTGCTGTAGAGATACCTCAGGTCAGGGATACAGGGTTTCCCACAAGGTCTCCCAGGGACTGCCTGTTTATGTCCTCACTCCCCTGAGAGAGGTCAGAGAGAGAGGAGAGGTGAGGGAATGATGGGGTAGGAGAGAGGTGAGAGGTGAAAGAGGAGAGAGACAGAATCATAATGAAAAGAGAGAGAGAGACAGAATCACAATGAAAAGAGAGAGAGAGACAGAATCACAATGAAAAGAGAGAGAGAGACAGAATCACAATGAAAAGAGAGAGAGAATCACAATGAAAAGAGAGAGAGACAGAATCACAATGAAAAGAGAGAAAGAGACAGAATCACAATGAAAAGAGAGAAAGAGACAGAATCACAATGAAAAGAGAGAAAGAGACAGAATCACAATGAAAAGAGAGAAACAGAATCACAATGAAAAGAGAGAGACAGAATCACAATGAAAAGAGAGAAAGAGACAGAATCACAATGAAAAGAGAGAAAGAGACAGAATCACAATGAAAAGAGAGAAAGAGACAGAATCACAATGAAAAGAGAGAAACAGAATCACAATGAAAAGAGAGAGAGACAGAATCACAATGAAAAGAGAGAAAGAGACAGAATCACAATGAAAAGAGAGAAAGAGACAGAATCACAATGAAAAGAGAGAAAGAGACAGAATCACAATGAAAAAAGAGACAGAATCACAATGAAAAGAGAGAAAGACAGAATCACAATGAAAAGAGAGAGAGAATCACAATGAAAAGAGAGAGAGAGAGAATCACAATGAAAAGAGAGAGAGAGAGACAGAATCACAATGAAAAAAGAGACAGAATCACAATGAAAAGAGAGAAAGACAGAATCACAATGAAAAGAGAGAGAGAATCACAATGAAAAGAGAGAGAGAGAGAATCACAATGAAAAGAGAGAGAGAGAGACAGAATCCTAATTTCTAAATAAATGTTGTTTTAACACATTTAGCAGATGTTATTGCGGGTGTAGCGAAATGCTTGTTTGCCAGGTCCTACTGAGCAGGTCTGAGCAGATCATTTCACAGTTAAATTCAGACGGACTCTGCACGGAGGCCCTGGATCCCAACGCAGCAGCAGGAGCAGAGAGCGAGAGCTGCCTGAACCGTGCCAGTTCCCCCGGTCCTGTCGCGATTTGATTCATGGGCCAGTGGCACTGCTCTCCTGGGGTAATCACAGCAATATGATTTCTGCTTCAATCAGAACCCTTTAGTGCCCATCACACCACAGACCCACTTGTTGTTCAGCAGGCCCGAATAGAAGACAAACAACCCTTTGTGTCCCAAGTGGCACCCTATGCCCTTACTAGTGCACTACTTTTGACCAGGGGCCTTGGGAATAGGGTTCCGTGTGGGACTCAGGCCGTGTCAATCAGCTTCTCTTCCCTTCTCAGCCAGCCAGCCAGCCAGCCAGTCAGCCAGCCAGCCAGCCAGCAGCCAGCCAGCAGCAGCCAGCAGCCAGCCAGCCAGCAGCCAGCCAGCAGCCAGCCAGCAGCCAGCAGCCAGCAGCCAGCCAGCAGCCAGCAGCCAGCCAGCAGCCAGCAGCCAGCCAGCCAGCAGCCAGCCAGCCAGCAGCCAGCAGCCAGCCAGCCAGCAGCCAGCCAGCAGCCAGCAGTCAGCCAGCCAGCAGCCAGCCAGCAGCCAGCCAGCAGTCAGCCAGCAGCCAGCCAGCCAGCCAGCAGTCAGCCAGCCAGCATCCAGCCAGCAGCCAGCCAGCAGCCAGCCAGCCAGCCAGCAGCCAGCCAGCAGCCAGCCAGCCAGCCAGCCAGCCGGCCAGCCAGCAGTCAGCCAGCCAGCCAGCAGCCAGCCAGCAGCCAGCCAGCAGCCAGCCAGTCAGCCAGCCAGCCAGCCGGTCAGCCAGCCAGCCAGCCAGTCAGCCAGTCAGCCAGCCAGCCAGCCAGCCGGTCAGCCAGCCAGCCAGCCGGTCGGCCAGTGAACACCATGAGGAAAAGGCAGAGGTGACCAGAGGAAGTAAAGGAAGAGGATCGGAGGAGGGAAAACATGACAAGGGACGAGTGTCTTGGCAACAACTCTGACGTTTATCAGGAGACGGAGAGCAAGGCAGAGGAAGTTATGGGATTGGTTGACGTGGTGTCGTTTGTTCCCCAAAGGGTTTCTGGTGCCAGTCACTCTGGCTCTTTGAAGAGCTTCTGCGCTGGAGACTGGCACTGTCTGACTACGACGGAACAAAGACACAGGATGCCTCCTAAAGGGTACCCTATTGCATATGTAGTGCACTACTTTAAACCAGGGCCCTATAGGGTAGTGCACTACTTTAGACCAGAGCCCTATGGGATAGTGCACTACTTTAGACCAGGGCCCTATTCCCTATATAGTGTACTACTTTAGACCAGAGCCCTATTCCCTATATAGTGCACTACTTTAGACCAGGGCCCTATAGGGTAGTGCACTACTATAGACCAAAGCCCTATTCCCTATATAGTGCACTACTATAGACCAGGGCCCTATTCCCTATAGGGTAGTGCACTACTTTAGACCAGAGCCCTATGGGGTAGTGCACTACTTTAGACCAGAGCCCTATGGGGTAGTGCACTACTTTATACCAGAGCCCTATGGGGTAGTGCACTACTTTATACCAGAGCCCTATGGGGTAGTGCACTACTTTATACCAGAGCCCTATGGGGTAGTGCACTACTTTATACCAGAGCCCTATGGGGTAGTGCACTACTTTATACCAGAGCCCTATGGGGTAGTGCACTACTTTAGACCAGGGCGCTATGGGGTAGTGCACTACTTTATACCAGAGCCCTATGGGGTAGTGCACTACTTTAGACCAGGGCCCTATGGGGTAGTGCACTACTTTATACCAGAGCCCTATGGGGTAGTGCACTACTTTAGACCAGGGCCCTATTCCCTATATAGTGCACTACTTTAGACCAGAGTCCTATGGGGTAGTGCACTACTTTAGACCAGGGCCCTATTCCCTATATAGTGCACTACTTTAGATCAGAGCCCTATGGGGTAGTGCACTACTTTAGACCAGAGCCATATTCCCTATATAGTACACTACTTTAGACCAGTGCACTACCCTATAGTGCACTGGTCATTTCGCTACACACTATAGACCAGAGCCCTATTCCCTATATAGTGCACTACTATAGACCAGGGCCCTATTAGGGTAGTGCATTACTATAGACCAGGGCCCTATGGGGTAGTGCACTACTATAGACCAGGGCCCTATTCCCTATATAGTGCACTACTATAGACCAGAGCCCTATGGGGTAGTACACTACTATAGACCAGAGCCCTATGGGGTAGTGCACTACTTTAGACCAGGGCCCTATAGGGTAGTGCACTACTATAGACCAGGGCCCTATTCCCTATATAGTGCAATACATTAGACCAAGGCCCTATAGGGTAGTGCACTACTATAGACCAGGGCCCTATTCCCTATATACTGCACTACTTTAGACCAGGGCCCTATAGGGTAGTGCACTACTACAGACCAGGGCCCTATTCCTTATATACTGCACTACTTTAGACCAGGGCCCTATAGGGTAGTGCACTACTATAGACCAGGGCCCTATTCCCTATATAGTGCAATACATTAGACCAGGGCCCTATAGGGTAGTGCACTACTATAGACCAGGGCCCTATTCCCTATATAGTGCAATACATTAGACCAAGGCCCTATAGGGTAGTGCACTACTATAGACCAGGGCCCTATTCCCTATATACTGCACTACTTTAGACCAGGGCCCTATAGGGTAGTGCACTACTATAGACCAGGGCCCTATTCCCTATATACTGCACTACTTTAGACCAGGGCCCTATGGGGTAGTGCATTACTTTAGACCAGGGCCCTATAGGGTAGTGCACTACTTTAGACCAGAGCCCTATGGAGTAGTGCACTACTTTAGACCAGGGCCCTATAGGGTAGTGCACTACTTTAGACCAGGGCCCTATAGGGTAGTGCACTACTATAGACCAGGGCCCTATGGGGTAGTGCACTACTTTAGACCAGAGCCCTATAGGGTAGTGCACTACTATAGACCAGAGCCCTATAGGGTAGTGCACTACTATAGACCAGAGCGCTATAGGGTAGTGCACTACTATAGACTAGAGCCCTATGGGGTAGTGCACTACTATAGACCAGGGCCCTATTCCCTATATAGTGCATTACTATAGACCAGAGCCCTATAGGGTAGTGCACTACTGTAGACCAGGGCCCTATAGGGTAGTGCACTACTATAGACCAGGGCCCTATTCCCTATATAGTGCACTACTTTAGACCAGAGCCCTATAGGGTAGTGCACTACTATAGACCAGGGCCCTATAGGGTAGTGCACTACTATAGACCAGGGCCCTATAGGGTAGTGCACTACTTTAGTCCAGGGCCCTATAGGGTAGTGCACTACTATAGACCAGGGCCCTATAGGGTAGTGCACTACTATAGACCAGAGCCCTATAGGGTAGTGCACTACTATAGACCAGAGCCCTATAGGGTAGTGCACTACTATAGACCAGAGCGCTATAGGGTAGTGCACTACTATAGACTAGAGCCCTATGGGGTAGTGCACTACTATAGACCAGGGCCCTATTCCCTATATAGTGCATTACTATAGACCAGAGCCCTATAGGGTAGTGCACTACTGTAGACCAGGGCCCTATAGGGTAGTGCACTACTATAGACCAGGGCCCTATAGGGTAGTGCACTACTATAGACCAGGGCCCTATGGGGTAGTACACTACTATAGACCAGAGCGCTATAGGGTAGTGCACTACTTTAGTCCAGGGCCCTATAGGGTAGTGCACTACTATAGACCAGGGCCCTATAGGGTAGTGCACTACTATAGACCAGAGCCCTATAGGGTAGTGCACTACTATAGACCAGAGCCCTATAGGGTAGTGCACTACTGTAGACCAGGGCCTTATTCCCTATATACTGCACTACTTTAGACCAGGGCCCTATGGGGTAGTGCATTACTTTAGACCAGGGCCCTATAGGGTAGTGCACTACTTTAGACCAGAGCCCTATGGAGTAGTGCACTACTTTAGACCAGGGCCCTATAGGGTAGTGCACTACTTTAGACCAGGGCCCTATAGGGTAGTGCACTACTATAGACCAGGGCCCTATGGGGTAGTGCACTACTTTAGACCAGAGCCCTATAGGGTAGTGCACTACTATAGACCAGAGCCCTATAGGGTAGTGCACTACTATAGACCAGAGCGCTATAGGGTAGTGCACTACTATAGACTAGAGCCCTATGGGGTAGTGCACTACTATAGACCAGGGCCCTATTCCCTATATAGTGCATTACTATAGACCAGAGCCCTATAGGGTAGTGCACTACTATAGACCAGGGCCCTATAGGGTAGTGCACTACTATAGACCAGGGCCCTATAGGGTAGTGCACTACTTTAGTCCAGGGCCCTATAGGGTAGTGCACTACTATAGACCAGGGCCCTATAGGGTAGTGCACTACTATAGACCAGAGCCCTATAGGGTAGTGCACTACTATAGACCAGAGCCCTATAGGGTAGTGCACTACTATAGACCAGAGCCCTATAGGGTAGTGCACTACTTTAGACCAGGGCCCTATGGGGTAGTGCACTACTATAGACCAGGGCCGTATAGGGTAGTCCACTACTATAGACTAGAGCCCTATAGGGTAGTGCACTACTATAGACCAGAGCCCTATAGGGTAGTGCACTACTATAGACCAGAGCCCTATAGGGTAGTGCACTACTATAGACCAGGGCCCTATAGGGTAGTGCACTACTTTAGACCAGGGCCCTATGGGGTAGTGCACTACTATAGACCAGGGCCCTATGGGGTAGTACACTACTATAGACCAGAGCCCTATGGGGTAGTACACTACTATAGACCAGAGCCCTATAGGGTAGTGCACTACTATAGACCAGAGCCCTATATGGTAGTGCACTACTATAGACCAGGGCCCTATGGGGTAGTACACTACTTTAGACCAGGGCCCTATGGGGTAGTACACTACTATAGACCAGAGCCCTATAGGGTAGAGCACCACTATAGACCAGAGCCCTATAGGGTAGTGCACTACTATAGACCAGGGCCCTATGGGGTAGTACACTACTATAGACCAGAGCCCTATAGGGTAGTGCACTACTATAGACCAGAGCCCTATAGGGTAGTACACTACCATAGACCAGAGCCCTACAGGGTAGTGCACTACTATAGACCAGAGCCCTATGGGGTCTGACAGTCACAGAACAATTCTCCAAACCTTACATCACCAGAGCCCTATGGGGTCTGACAGTCACAGAACAATTCTCCAAACCTTACATCATCAGCCTTATGCAAACGGTGCATAATATGATAATTTCTCTCAGGTTTCCTTTAAGTCCTTTCCATGACCCCGGAGAGGGGCACATCCACTGGAGAGCATAGGACACGATCCTGTACAATATGAAATATTCTACTCAAAAACATCACAGAAGATGTTGTACACGTATCACACCACTGAGCTTCATTTTATAGAAACGCAACAATAGAAACGTCTATTCTCAGTGGAGGCTGTTACATAGAATGACAGGGATTTCCTATACGGACAGAATATCTACCAATATATAATGTGTTTCAACTCAAGGACACACGAGAGCTTTACCCAATCAGCCTATTGTATACTCTTAGAGGATGTGCTCCCACAATAATGTGATTTGTACTGGATATAAGGTCATGTACTGCATTCTCCTCTCCCCACACACAAATCATTTCTTTCAAGCTTTGCTTTTCTACTTTACAACCCCATCAGGCTGCATTAAAGTGAGTTGTTTTGTCTTTGTTGTAAAGCGCAGCCTGACTGTAACGTTCTGGGAATGTTTTCAGTTTGCTGGGTATTCTCAAGAGGTTGTTGGTCAGAAATCAAACTGTTTTTCCATATTTATTCCAGTGCCTTCAGAAAGTCTTCATATCCCTAGACGTTACATAGACGTTTTGTGACGTTACAGCCTGAATTCGATTCCCCCATCGACACACAACAGCCCATAAAGACAAAGTGAAAATAAGTTTGCAAATGTATTGAAAATTAAATACAGAAATATCTCAGGGCCTCCTGAGTGACGCAGTGGTCTAAGACACTGCATCGCAGTGCTAGAGGTATCACTACAGACCCGGGTTCGATTTCTGCCTGTATCACAACCGGCCGTGATCGGGAGGTCCATAGGGCGGTGAAGCGATGAAACAAGATGGAGAAAAAAACGGGGTAAATAAAAACTAAATCAAATGAAAAACACTCATTTACATAAGAAGTCACACCCCTTTGCTATGACACTCCCCTTTGTTATGACACCCCTCTGCTATGACACACCCCTTTGTTATGACACACCCCTTTGTTATGACGCACCCCTTTGTTATGACACCACCTTTGTTATGACACACCCCTTTGTTATGACACACCCCTTTGTTATGACACACCCCTTTGTTATGACACCACCTTTGTTATGACACACCCCTTTGTTTTGACACACCCATTAGGAGTTAGGTTAAATGGTTAGGAGTTAGGGGTTAGGAGTTAGGTTAAATGGTTAGGATTAGGAGTTAGGTTAAATGGTTAGGGGTTAGGAGTTAGGAGTTAGGAGTTAGGTTAAATGGTTAGGGTTAGGAGTTAGGTTAAATGGTTAGGGTTAGGGGTTAGGTTAAATGGTTAGGAGTTAGGGTTAGGAGTTAGGTTAAATGGTTAGGGTTAGGGGTTAGGTTAAATGGTTAGGAGTTAGGGGTTAGGAGTTAGGTTAAATGGTTAGCGTTAGGAGTTAGGTTAAATGGTTAGGGTTAGGAGTTAGGAGTTAGGTTAAATGGTTAGGAGTTAGGGTTAGGAGTTAGGGTTAGGAGTTAGGAGTTAGGTTAAATGGTTAGGGTTAGGAGTTAGGAGTTAGGTTAAATGGTTAGGAGTTAGGGTTAGGAGTTAGGGTTAGGAGTTAGGAGTTAGGTTAAATGGTTAGGGTTAGGAGTTAGGGTTAGGG
Organism: Oncorhynchus mykiss; assembly: GCF_057628025.1. NCBI lineage: Eukaryota > Metazoa > Chordata > Actinopteri > Salmoniformes > Salmonidae > Oncorhynchus > Oncorhynchus mykiss. The sequence goes on from NW_028322105.1 coordinate 934,727, forward strand.
TTAGGAGTTAGGTTAAATGGTTAGGGTTAGGAGTTAGGTTAAATGGTTAGGGTTAGGAGTTAGGTTAAATGGTTAGGGGTTAGGAGTTAGGGTTAGGAGTTAGGAGTTAGGTTAAATAGTTAGGGTTAGGAGTTAGGTTAAATGGTTAGGGTTAGGAGTTAGGTTAAATGGTTAAGGGTTAGGAGTTAGGTTAAATGGTTAGGGTTAGGAGTTAGGGGTTAGGAGTTAGGTTAAATGGTTAAGGGTTAGGAGTTAGGTTAAATGGTTAGGGGTTAGGAGTTAGGTTAAATGGTTAGGGTTAGGAGTTAGGTTAAATGGTTAGGGTTAGGAGTTAGGGTTAGGAGTTAGGAGTTAGGTTAAATGGTTAGGGTTAGGAGTTAGGTTAAATGGTTAGGAGTTAGGAGTTAGGTTAAATGGTTAGGAGTTAGGAGTTAGGTTAAATGGTTAGGAGTTAGGTTAAATGGTTAGGAGTTAGGGTTAGGAGTTAGGTTAAATGGTTAAGGGTTAGGAGTTAGGTTAAATGGTTAGGAGTTAGGGTTAGGAGTTAGGTTAAATGGTTAGGGTTAGGGGTTAGGTTAAATGGTTAGGGTTAGGAGTTAGGTTAAATGGTTAGGAGTTAGGAGTTAGGTTAAATAGGGTTAGGAGTTAGGTTAAATAGTTAGGGTTAGGGGTTAGGAGTTAGGTTAAATGGTTAGGGTTAGGAGTTAGGTTAAATGGTTAGGGTTAGGAGTTAGGTTAAATAGTTAGGGTTAGGGGTTAAGAGTTAGGTTAAATGGTTAGGGTTAGGAGTTAGGTTAAATAGTTAGGGTTAGGGTTAAGAGTTAGGTTAAATGGTTAGGGTTAGGAGTTAGGTTAAATGGTTAGGGTTAGGAGTTAGGTTAAATGGTTAGGGTTAGGGGTTAGGTTAAATGGTTAGGGAAAGGGTTAGCTAACATGCTAAGTAGCTGCAAAGTAGCTAAAAAGTAAAGTAGTTGAAAAGTTGCTAATTAGAATTCACACCCCTTTGCTCCGACACTCCAGACAGGGTCATCCAATATCCTTTGATCATGTTTGAGACGTCACTGCAACCTGATTGGAGTCCATCTGTGTATATTTTAAACTACACAGGAGAGCCTCCGACAGGCTTTTCATTTCATCAGTCTGGCATGGCTAGCAACTAGACAGCTGTCCCTATAGGACACACACACACACACACACACACACACACACACACACACACACACACACACTTGTCCTCTAGCGTGTCAGCTATGCCTGCCTGACTTACACGTTGTCTTTATTGGCCTCTCTTCTACATGGTCTGATGCACCATGAATCAAAATGGCTGCCGGTGTCGGCTGAGGACCTGTGACAAGTGTTGTGCTCTGGTTGTGTGTGTGTGTGTGTGTGTGTGTGTGTGTGTGTGTGTGTGTTTGTCAGCCTTGTGGACTCGCTAGAATCTCTGCGGTGTCGTCTACCGGTAGAAGGCATATGCATAATATCTACCGAAATGCATGGGACTATTTTTTAAAACTATTCTAGTTGTTTGACTGGATGGCAGCTTAATTGGGGTCGAATAGCAACGTCTATACATCCCTAGTCTCTTCTATACACCCCTAGTCTCTTCTATACACCCCTAGTCTCTTCTATACACCCCTAGTCTCTTCTATACACCTATAGTCTCTAATATATACACATCTAGTCTCTAATATACACCTCTAGTCTCTAATATACACCTCTAGTCTCTAATATACACCTTTAGTCTCTAATATACACCTCTAGTCTCTAATATACACCTTTAGTCTCTAATATACACCTCTAGTCTCTAATATACACCTCTAGTCTCTAATATACACCTCTAGTTTCTAGTCTATAATATACACCTCTAGTTTCTAGTCTCTAATATACACCTCTAGTTTCTAGTCTCTAATATACACCTATAGTCTCTAATTTATACTCCTCTAGTCTCTAATATATACACCTCTAGTCTCTAATATACTCCTCTAGTCTCTAATATACACCTCTAGTCTCTAATATACACCTCTAGTTTCTAGTCTCTAATATACACCTCTAGTTTCTAGTCTCTAATATACACCTATAGTCTCTAATATATACTCCTCTAGTCTCTAATATACACTCCTAGTCTCTAATATATACTCCTCTAGTCTCTAATATATACTCCTCTAGTCTCTAATATACACCTCTAGTGTCTAATATACACCTCTAGTCTCTAATATACTCCTCTAGTCTCTAATATACACCTCTAGTCTCTAATATATACTCCTCTAGTCTCTAATATACACCTCTAGTCTCTAATATACACCTCTAGTCTCTAATATACACCTCTAGTCTCTAATATACACACCTCTAGTCTCTAATATAAACCCCTAGTCTCTAATATACACCTCTAGTCTCTAATATACACCTATAGTCTCTAATATACACCCCTAGTCTCTAATATACACCTATAGTCTCTAATATATACACCTATAGTCTCTAATATATACACCTCTAGTATCTAATATACACCTCTAGTCTCTAATATACACCTCTAGTCTCTAATATACACCACTAGTCTCTAATATATACACCTCTAGTCTCTAATATATACACCTCTAGTCTCTAATATATACACCTCTAGTCTCTAATATGCACCTCTAGTATCTAGTATACACCTCTAGTCTCTAATATACACCTCTAGTCTCTAATATACACCCCTAGTCTCTAATATATACACCTCTAGTCTCTAATATACACCTCTAGTCTCTAATATAAACCTCTAGTCTCTAATATAC